>NW_008751804.1:1192235-1199848 GCF_000715545.1 Opisthorchis viverrini
ACGAAGTTCCAGCCAGTGTAGCCCGCAGGATCGTTGCAGCACTGAAACCCGACCACCACGTCAAGGTGGCAGCTTTAGGTCGGGACAGAACCAGCATTGTCGTTAACCAAGCATAGTGAAGGTCACGTGAACTCTGTCCGGGACCGCACAGATAACAACCATATCTTTCGTAGTTCGTCTTTCACAAGACCAGTCGCTGGGAGAATCTTCACTCGGATGGTGGACCGAGTCCGGTTTATGGCAGTTGGGTTTTAGAGTCCACCGTTCATCATAGTCAACACGTGACCTATGGATCACAATCACTGTTTTCACTGTCTACATAGAGTTTAGTAATACGATATCCACCATAAATTTATGCAAACCGCGATCACTACACCCTAATGTGATCTAGACATCTGCGTCAAGTACCTGTGAGGCAGTATATGGTTCCCAGGACCGAACGATACCTATATTCGTACCCAAAACCCGTGCGACATAACCTCCATCTGGCATACAAATTCACCAGATCGCGTCTTGTCATGTGACAGCACTGCGTAAATTGTACTAGAAAGCTGCTGTAATTCCCTTTTCAACAGAGTGGCGGACAGTTGACTTTGTGGTTAGTTTGTATGCCAGCGGGCATCACCCATGCCTCAATTTGGCACCTACACTGCATTGCTTCACTGACTATAGATGAATGAGACTCCGAGTATTTTGTATGTCCGAGTGCGGATCCTGACACCTCGTTCTCACTATCATCACACAGCTAGTTGAAATTAGTTTTATACTGTGCCGATCTGACACCCGCCTAAAATATAGCCCTAAACGGAGAAGTGCAGTTGGGTATAATGGGGAGGTAGTTTGCAGTAACTTGGTTTCGCACGATTGACTGAAGCTTGAACATCCTTCGGGTTACATGGCAGCCATGCACTGAAAGGACGCCATAGCCGAAAGTTTTGGCGGGCAGTGTAGGTTTGCCAAAAGAAAAACGTATTCTTCTCTATGGAGTAACCTAGATCCGAGGTCTTTACATATAGAAACTATCTTCCCTCCTGGCAGAACGCATAATGATTGCTCAGACCAGGAAAATCTCCAAATTTGGAACGATTGTATATAGTCCCGAGGATGTTTTCCCCTCTAGAAGATTCTTAGTCTATCACCTACTCAAACGCCTGATTCGACCAATTAAGTTAATTTCGTTAGAGTAGACTCCCCCAGCAGGTAAGATTTAGGTGTATTTCGGCATATTTGATCACTTGGGGGACAATGCAAGCTACAGGAAACCCGATCGAATCGAGGAGTTCGAATTCACTGAGCTCAGACGTAAAGACTAGACCCTCATTTCCGTCGCTTCTTTTGGTTATTTGCCACACAACCAGGTCAAATTATTCGATGATAGCAACTGAAACAGGCCACATCAATTATGGTTATTCTATGCATAAAGGGAGTATTTTGGAAAAAACAGTTGGCCAATGAAAAACAAACTGTTCGACGGCGAGTATTTACTCTCATAAATCTCTGAATGCGCAAAACTGTTTCAGAAAGGAGTCATTTAAACAGAATAGCCAACGAAAGGTCATCCTATGCCACGCCCGATGTCTCAGGTAATCAGAAATAGTAAACAGCTTCGGTTCTTTCCTTCATCTACCAGAATCATGACACTCCATAAGAACCTATATTATTCCATAAGGGCCGACGATCACCACCGCACGTAATAATCAGGCAAAGAACACACGCGCAGCCAAACCACATCCACCTGTGTTGGTTAGCCACGTGCGGTAAAGCAGTTGAACAATCATTCCGCCAACACTCAGTGTTCCAGGTGCCGTTGTGCAGACTACGTCCCGACTGAATTAGCCTGATTTGGTCAGAACGTGCAAAAACCAGTCGGAGATGGATGTGTGTGTGGAGGGTGGGGCTAAAAAACAAGCTACGTCAACAGGTTCCCTCTCAGGACGGGGCTTTAAAACAGACCATGCTGCGGCAAGTAATCAAGCACAAGCCGTGTTCCGGATACAGGTGCTTTCGAGGAACATTTGAATTTGCAGTGTGCTCCACCATACGATTCATGTCTGTCTTATGGACACACATACTAAACGGGACTATCAAGAAAATACGGTCTTATAAGACATTCACCAACTAAGTGATTCGGAGATCTAGAGAAATCCGTAAGAACCGTTCAGCCAAAACGAGCTATGAGTAGAAACTTTTGAGAAGAACTTGTGAAGAGTTGTTAGCTTTGCTTCCTCGCTAAAGGGATTGTTCATTGCGCCGCCACACTTTCTGCATGGGTGGGGTATTTCCACGTCAGTGGTGAAAACACTGGGGGATAGATGGGCCTCGTTTGGGGTGATATTCGGAGGAAGATGGTAATCTATTTTTTTAATATTTAGTTGGAACGGTTTTCGTGTCAAATAGTGGCCTCTAAAGTTACTCCACAGGGTTCCGTTAAACTTGGCAACAACAACAACAGCAACGACGAAACACTGCTAAAACCAGCGACCAGTTTGGAGATTCTGAAGGCCCGAAGACCAACGAATTATTCAAAATCTGAGTCTTCAGTTGGATCCTACTTGCAACTGGATAGTAGTCAGACACGAGTAGAACTTAAGTCCATAGGAGAACAAATCTGAAGTCACCGCATGGCTTGCACAGGAGAGTAAAATTATTTAAGACACGACCGCGAAAATCAAACCTGATAAAACTCTGTAAAGGTAGCTGGTATGGAAAGGAGTGAATGGCAGAACAGAGCACAAATGGCAAGTGTTTACAGAGGTTCATTTCAGAGATGTATACAAAATATACAGGGATGGTTGTGCACCACTGGTTTTCAAATACCAGCTCCGAGGTCCTTGATAGTGACGCTAATGATATTGACATCCTCCAATGGCTTATCATTCTTCGCATGCGTTTTGATGTTAGATATCTTCTGTACGACCTCCATGCCTTTGACCACTCGACCAAATACAGTATGTTTATTGTCTAACCAAGGCTGAAATAGATCGCATAACAGCAAGGTCAGTTTTGACCACGGGAGAAACAAAGCGATACAAGGTATTACGCGCTGAAAAAACGATCTAAGTAAGTGACATGACCATGTGCCAAGATTATTGGATGGACGGTCTATCAAAAGCTTAGGTGATAGTCGAAGGAAGGAAGATGGTACACTAAAAGGACTTACCGTGGGTGCGACCGTGATGAAGAATTGCGAGCCATTTGTGTTGGGTCCGGCATTAGCCATGCTGACAGTATAAGGCCGGTCGTGTCGCAGACTAGGATGAAATTCATCCTCAAATTCTCCACCCCAGATCGACTTGCCTCCAGTACCCGTCCCTGTATAGATATGAACGATTAAATGGAATACAGTGATTACAGATGATTCAGGCTTTCATCGGATCAGTAAAAACAGCTCAAAACTTGAGAAGCGACCGGAAGACCAGAAGTACATCACCGGTTTACCCAAAGCTAAGCGATTCAAGAGACAGAAGTGAAAGATAAACTGTACTCAACGAATAAAAATACCTGAAGACCCTACTATGTAGAACCACCAAAGCTTTGGTTTAACTGTAACTACTGAAAACTATTGAAAGATGTTCTGCTGTAGCAGTTTTTCGGTGCCTAACTGCCATACTACCAGAAGGAAGCACGATGGCCAGGATAATGCCAGGTTTCCCAAACCTAGACAGGGGAAGTCAAAATGCAGAGGTTGGGTTCGAAGCACGAACCTTCCGGTCAGTAAATTCGGGCCCTAACCACGGAGCCATCTCGCTCCACACCCATAAGAAAGCATAACCGCAATTGGTTAGAAGGTGAGTCGACTGTTTTTAGGAGCGACGCTGCAACACAAGGATCGAACGTTGAGCTCGAAGTAGGCTGATGGATAGTCCCAAACATGAGTATTTTCAACCTATCTAATCATTCTACATCGTATTATTCCACTGCAGTCACTGATGATCCAGCTGTCAGTGATGTACACACAGTACTCAGAACTCTGGCAATCCATGTTTTAGACTTCTCAATGTTCACAGCTTTTGGAGTTTGTATATCCTACAACCTGATCAAACATGATGTAACGAATACCAGCAGAAAAAGAGTAAACGTCATGGTCATCCTCCTTTCCTTCAGCTACGCTGAAATTCCAGTGGGAGAGCAACATCGTCAACCAGAACATTAAATGAAGCGGGTATCATTATAAGTAACAATAAACTTGAAAAATTCGAAATTAACATGAGTGGGACTGAAACACACCCTAGTAATGACATTTTTCCAACCCCCTGTGTAAGTCAATTTAGCCAAGGGACTCACCTAGTGGGCAACCGGTCTGAATCATGAAGCCTTTGATAACACGATGAAAAATGTGTCCATTGTAGTAGCCCGCCCTCGAATGACCAACAAAGTTTTCGACTGTCCTCGGACACTCCCGCGGAAATAGACGAATGTGAATATCCCCAAGGGTCGTGTGTAATATGGCACTACCCGCCAGGCGTGAAGCGGCTGTGGCTGAATCACGGGTGGCAGCCAGAACTTCCTCCTTCGTGGGTTTCTCGTTGAATATGTCCCGTTCGGCAGCCGAACCGGGAGTCACACTGTCACCACTAGAAAAGCAGGATACCTGTTTGATACGGACGATCTCGTACATAACGGAAAAGTAAACACATTAACGAGCTTGCAAGTGAGCAAGAGGATGAGAATACAAAACAAGTCTGATTTGAACCAGTAGACTTGGTGCGTATGTGATCGTTAGCGTGTTCACCAGACTGTTCACCATGTTGGCAATGTTCATCTGTGGGCTTGCTTGCTGCGTCACAAAAAAACATGCCACCTGTCCAAATGTTAGAGAAAAATTTACACTTCTGCACCTTTATTCTTCTGAATTAGGACAGCAACCTATAAAAATCGTGTGAAGTGAAGAATTCCCTGAGGAACACACCTCGTGATAGCAGAACAGAAGCGCAGGGACATTCGTTTGCGAACCTCGATAAGTACCACAAGTTGGGATATTTTGCGTGACCTGAGTGGTCGACTAAGAGATGGACCAGCAACCATACATGGTACCCTAATTCCGAACCAGAAGCCCTGAGCGATCAACTAGTTTGATAAAAGTAAAACGAACACTTCCAATTAACAACAACAGACGTGGACATGAATTCTGGCAGACATCCACAACATGTAAAATTCTAACAGTGCACGGAATTGACCAGCGTCGCGCACCACCCGAGAGACAAATCTTTGAACCAATTAACAAAAGCACCTTAGATGACCGTAAAGTTTCCTGTTGATGGTTAAACCAACCAATGAGCAAGGCCATCAGGAATGTGTGCAACGTTTGGCGCAGAAATCGACGGAAGCCATGTTTGCGATGCCGAATCAGCACTTACTCTGCTTTAATATCGTGCGGTTCACGGTTCGTAAACAAATAAATTCGGTTCTTCTTGAACGCCGTACACACTAGCACGGGCTGTTGAGCCTGGACGGCGGCGGATGTGGAGGTACTGGAAGTGTGATGGTCCTCAGTTGCCATGGCCAGCATTTCCAAGCTAGGGGTACACAAAGACGTCCCAGATCCAACTCCAGGTGCGACATTCGAAGCAAACATACTCCGGGGAGGTATGAAGGCGAGTTGGAGAAACCGAAGGTTTTCCGGACCTCCCAGACTGCGAACCACGCAATTGGTGACAACATTGACTACCTTGATTCCAAGCAGGGTTGCATATGCGAGGAAAAAACCTGATTCGTCGAATACTAAATTGGAGGGAAGATTTTGAACGTAATTTGAATGCGATAAAAAACAAGAGTAATTCGTCTATGGGCCAAATGCTCGTTGAGTTGCCAGCCAACCAATCAGGAAAGTTAACAATAAGGTTCACATGATGATAACGCGGCGAGAGTAAATGGATACGTTGAACAGTCAGTATCAAGTATTAACGTACCCAGATTACAACTATGCCTGAATTCAGAACGATCCAACTCTTTCTCTTGTGCCAACCGGCGACCAAATTCCATGCTTGGGAGTATTTGCTTCGCCTAAGATGGATTAACAATTGGTTACGGTGGATTAACAAAAGGGATGAAAAGAGACACTTAACGGTGGGTGCAAAAAGAGAATAATACCGTGCTAACGATGGTTTTGGAAATACGAAAAGTGTGGAAATCGTCATGAACCCCGAGCTACTTATTAGGTTTTCAGGCACACATGCTACCCGATTTGTAGGTTTGAGGTTCAAAGCGCGGCTGGATAGGACCAGTCAAGATGCTATTATTCAGCTGTAGCACCCTAAATGCCTAGTAGTGCCTAACTGCCGTGCCACCAGAAGGAAGCTGGAATGCTACCAAGTTGCCCAAGCTAAGACAGGGGAAGTCAAGAGACAGAGGTCGGGAACCACGGACCTTCCAGTTAGCAAATTGGGGCTCTAACCACTGTGCCATTTCAGCCTATGAATGGCATAGGACTAATGTCCACAAGACTGGTACTCTCGTCATCGATCTGGCAATAATGTCCAATCAGATCATATCGAGATGAATAGTTCGGCTTTGCGCACACTATGAACCTTTACAAGTGCTGCTGACATCAACCAAATACACACACATTGAAAGGGGAAAGATGAGAACTGTTCATCCTCAAGACAATGATACCAAGATGAGTGAAATTGTTTGAATACACCAGAATCCGGTTATTCCTGGCTAGTTCAAAGTCACGGGTTTGGGGAGGCATTTCCTGTTCACCATAACGACTGCAGAGCCGTTCATTAATGGTTCATTAATATTTCAACACATCCCAGCACATATCTCATGTAGCACGAGAGCGATGAAAAAAATAAGGTTGGAGTAAAAGGACAAGGGCGAATTCGGCCTAATAGTTTCGAATGAGCAATCTAAAATCTAACCTGTTGTAGCTTGGAGTACTGCTCCAGACTTTCGTCATAGATCCGAATGAGCTTGCCGGTGGAGAAACGGAAAAGTCGGACCTAAAAAACAAACCAACGAAAAAGACAGTGCCGGGAAGAGGATGAGAGTCGAACATAAAATTTCGTGTGCGAATGACTTAACAATCGAATTGGGGTCACAGTAACGAAGTTACCGGTTTATTTGATTATGTTTCTCCATGAAAGGGGTGCGTGAATTTTATACGATGTTGGAGACAAATCTAAACCAGCGCAAGAAAAAAATTAAATATATACTTGCGCTAAAATTGACTTTTGGCACTTCATCAGGCACGCGCCTACCTTCCGGTCTGCACCGAGCACAGCCAATGTTTGTCCATTTGAAGAGACTGTCATATTGATCGCATGGGTCTTGTTCCCAAGTAAACAGTACAAATCAGTATCTGATTTGAAGCTCCACTCAACTGTGCGAGGAATCCCATAGTTCTCGCTTGGTCCGGCCCAATATTCTAGCATGCCGTCGGAATCAGCACTGACAACGCAACCGAATATAGGATTAAACTGTATGGATGAGGCGAGGGAAAGAAACAAGAACTTATTAGTGTATGTCTACGTATAGTTATAGATGACACCAGCGTATCATTGCAGGGGAATACAACTCGTTTACCATTATTTCTGCTTGCGATATTCACCATTGTATGAGAGTAGTTGCGAAACTTGAAATCCGTGATCGCCCCCCCCCCCCGATGGTTT
>NW_008751804.1:1200102-1215285 GCF_000715545.1 Opisthorchis viverrini
GATCGCCCCCCCCCCCGATGATTTTGACTATATCTGATGACGAAGCTATCGTAAAATAGCACGCCTGGTTCAGCTCCCTCAATGACATCTACAGTAGCTTAGCTATATGTTACAGAAAGACCATGCAGAAGTTCAGAAACCACTGGCCTCTATTGCATATCCAGGATTGCGTTGTAGCCCAGGGTAACTAACGACTTGGCCCAGTGAAACCAAAGAAGCAATGGAGCAACTTGATCTGTCCCTACCCGTCGCTGGAGCCAACATGAAACCACGATCTGTACGGATCTGGTAACCGACTATCGGTCACTGAAGCTTACTAATCAAGTTTCAGGTGATAATCACTTTAAACGAAAGTAGGTGAGAAATTTAAACGGACAGACTAGTATTCCTGACCATTAGCTAAATGTTTTGGATCAAGAAGTACGAGGACTGCAAACAGCGGAGCTATATGTGAGGTCACTTCGCCGGAGAATACAGCGAACCCTTTATCAAGCTAATCCGTGAATGTTCTATGTTGATCACAACAATTTCGGTGTTTCTGAGCTGTAAAACCTCTGAAACAGTTTCTGTGCGCAGACGGATGCAGAGAATGCGTCAAGTTCATTTTTGCAGCGTGTAATTTTGAGAGGCGAAACCTTCTCTGCATGAATATTTAGTAGTTCTCAGAATGGAAGAATTTTGGTCGGAATATGTTATGTATAAGTGCTGGAGTTCCGATCTGTAATCGTGACTGGTGATTGCAATAATCTATTACTACTAGAACCCACCTAGGTAGAGATGACTCACATCACCAGACCTGTGCAATGTCAAGTCCGAGAGTGATGTTGATAACATACGTTGGTAGTTGTTTAATTTGATTCAAAAACGGCGAATGATTGTAAATCAGGTTATAACGATGTTTAGAAAGAAAGAAAAGAAAGCGTTCAGCTGCAGCATCCTTCCGGTGCCTAGCTGCCATGCCACCCGAAGGAAGCACGAGGGCTGGGATACTGCCAGGTTGCCCAAGCCTAGACAGGGGAAGCGAGTGGCGGAGGTCGGATTCGAACCACGGACCTTCCGGTCAGTACATTCGTGCTCTAACCACTTGGGCCATTTCGCCCCTAACGATGTTATTGGAAGAACGATGGTCATAACGAATCAAAAGTTGCCCCCCCCTCGTACTGTATGTACTTAACGATGTTTAAGTACATACAGTACGAAGGGGGGGGCAACTTTTGATTCGTTATGACCATCGTTCTTGTTTGCGTTCTGTGTGCTAGGTTGTCGAAATGAATCGACCGCTGTATAACGATTACGATGGGTAATGCGCAGCAACTGGCGTTCAGCCAGACCGGGACACTACAAACTTCAGTGACGAAAGTATGTAAATATTGAAGTATGAAAGTATAGTCTACTCTGGATCGGATATAAAGCTCTTCCGATAAAATATGAAACGGTCGTAATCCCCTCTGCAACCAACCTAAGCAACTGTAAATCGAAAGAAACGTCAGGATGAAGTGAAGCACAAAAAGTTGGACCCTGTAAGCCTGTCACCAGCCGAATAACAGAAAAGCGGTATAATTGAAAAGTGCGCATCAAAAACTTACAACGATGCACTCTACAGGACTCTCATGCAAACGATCCATTGTGTGCAGCAGGTCGTTTTTACTCCTGGCATCGTAGATACGGATTTTGGGACTGCTCTGGTCCGAGCTACGAATGAACATAAACAAAAGACAGTAACCAAGCAAAGTTTAGTGTAATGCGCGCGATCATAGTTGTCTCAGTAGTCAATGAACAACCACAATTCAACCTCTTGTTCTAAGTTTGTCGCCTAAAGGTAGGTCAACTTGTGCCAGGCGCATTAATTAATCATCGTGCCCAGTATGGTTACCAGATTGTCGTTCGAAATCTCAAGTGAAACAATTATCGCTGAAGCGTGAACACGTTTCCCTGTTGAATCGTGATAATTCAGGTGTATTTAGTGTGTGCAGCGAGTGCTAACAGGCTTGACTCGACACTAGGATTCCAATCCCAGGACGGCCAAGGATAAGCACTGCTGATCGGGTTTTCAGGAGTCCCATGGACGCCTCGATTAGGCGCAAATGCATCAGAATAGTCTTCCTAGGGTATGAAGATTGCTGAAACGAGTGTCCGGCACAAAATCAAAACACACACGGTTGACTCAGAGAGAATGGCAACCAGTCCGAACTTGAGCAGCTTTGGTATCCGGCCACAACAGGTATTATGGAATGGTAAACTTCCGAGGCCCTTTCTCCGAACTGTTTGCGAAGCACTATGAACTTCATAAACGCAGGTTCCAACGTCCAATGAAGTACTCGTCGTTTCATAAATGTTGCAAATGTTCGAATACATCTTATTCTCAGAAACGTCGCGCCCTTAATAAGGCACAAACAAAGAATTCGCCGACAACCTACGTTCGGAAATCGTTAGATGACTACCTTCCAACAAGATGTGGCCACATCCATCTACGTTGATGCCTACGTAACACTATTCCCAACAATGAGTACTGAAGATAACAGTATTTTCATCACATCATCACACTCTCTTCAACAAACGTAGGCTAATTTCCTGGACCAGAAACGAGTGATCGATGTTTTCGGGGCATCCTTCATAGAAATGCCCTTATCAACGAGGTTGCAGAAAACTTGGCATAGGCAATCACATTCTCTTTCCAGGGAAAAAGCACCTTCATTTTAAAAGTCCGAAATGCAAAACGAAAGCGCATGAAACCAACTTACATGGCAAGAGTGGAAATTTCATCCTTTGGAGTGTAGATGAAGCAGCATCCAGACGGGATAAAGTCAAGTTTCATCATGCTGATCATATCTGAGCAAACAAATGAGGGGGGAAACGGAACTCGCAATCAAACTTTTATACTCTTTTTGAATAAGCCATGCACTCTTGTCCATTACGCAGCTCAGTAGAAGAAACCCACATGTAACCCTGCAGCAACGGAAACACCATACGTAACAGCTCGTACAAATGCACGTGGCTAGTGTCATCTAGTTATGGATTGCTACTCATGAACAGAGATTAAAGGAAGTGCAATGTTCTGATTGACGAAAGGTCGAATTAGTAAGCAGTGCGTCCTCTTTATTGTCCACAACACAGGAGTACGAAAGGAGGAGTGGTTAATGTACCTTGGACATGCGCAACCAATGGTCCTCAACGAGAGCAATACTCTCCCCTGAAGGGTTGTTATACCAAGAAGGGCGCCAAGGAAACGTCATCGAACGGCATATTATCCTGATACACCAGAAAACCTCACCATAGGTGTTTGTAAGAAGCCCAGCTACTTACTCCCGCTCTCTCTCTCATGATCGTTGCAAGGGATGTTGTGTCCTCAAATAGAAGTCAGTGTGATAACAATGGTATCGATAGGTAACCGAACATGCATAAATCGCTCGGCTGTAACACCCTCTCGGCGCATAGGTGTCACCAGAATGAAACACCAGAGATGGGATACTCTCAGGTTGCCCAAGCCCAGATGGGAGATGCAGAGGTTGGGTTCGAACCACGGACCTTCCGGTCAGTAAACTCGCTCTTTAATCACTGAGCTATCTCGAGCTCAATGCTCAATCTGTCGAAGAACGAAGCCAATAAGTGCGTTAACCTCAGTAGCTAACACACTAAATCAGAAATCTATCACGTGATGTGTGAACTTCATTTCGACGCGACATCTTTTCGCTAACATTTAGACAACTTAGGAAGCAAAAATGACCGTCACTGCATCCTTTAAAATACTAGAAGCCAACGCACGGGCAGCAGTTTGTTACTGTTGTGGTGATTCTCATAGTTTTAGTGAGTAACCTGAAGAGGATACAATCTCTTCCTTGCATGTACCGTTTCACAAATAATCTAGTCATGCGGCCTTAATACAACCAATTAATTGTTTAGCGGCTACGCGTAACAGTGGTCCAAATAATCGGATTGGGATTTTTGAGTCCATTAGTCCGACATTTTGAGTCTCAAAGTGTCTTTTTTACTTTTCGGGAAGTCTTTGAACTACTCGAAGGCACCCAATTGTTGCCCCGAACTTTTCACGGTTCTCGAGACGTATCTGCTAAACACCGAGTTTGCCAGACTTGATGTTAAGTATATGAGGAGGGTGTGCTTATTACTGAAAAGCGGTTAACTATGGTAGGAACTCATCGAAGATCGGTCCGTGCATAAAATTGATAAATAATCCAAGCCTATAGACTGGGTACTTATCGGAACCCCCAAGAGAATCGTGAGAGATTAGGAATACTACCTAACCGTTCTCAAGTAATTTGGATGCCCAGCCAAATTTGTCCCCTTGGCGTTACCAAAAAACAGCTATTCGTCATTCAGACAAGTGTGGTTAATGGCCATGAAAACTATTAGCCATAGGGACAAGTGACCGATCTTGCTACATCTCTCTGGTGAGTTCGAAAAAGAACGAAACGCGTCGTGGGTCGCTCTGCAGTGCTAATCTAATCCTGCTCTTATAGGCAATCTTATTTCGAACGCAGTTCATGTGAACCCAAATGCATCCCAGCCACACGCTCTTGCTAATTCCTGACACCTGACGTTTTAACTCGTTTCTGGTGAACGGCGCTGTATTGCATTTTATTGTTGTTGTCCTTTTTAGTCAAAACAGATAGGGATCGTGTAAAAACGATGTGGGCGTACCTGAAGCCGTAGTAGATTCATTGAAGCTGCGTTGGTACAAAATGTTGACGCCGACTAGTAGCAAAGTGAGGCTCGTTCACTCATCGTGTAATTTACATCCACCTATCCAGGGACAAATGTTCAGTACAGGCCACATCTGTGATTCCAAACACGTATTCCTGAGTTTGTCAAAGGTCTCAAGCAGTGCGCTACAGCCGTAAACTTGAAAAGACAGAAGCGAATAACTACAGTAGTCTACTGCATTGTTCCGCATCATTCGCAGTAGATGGCCTGCCTGTCCTTTACGTTTCTTGACCCTAACAACTGGTACTAAGCTAGTTGCTCGTTGCTAAAAGCTGTCAATTCCAAGGGCCAAACTAGTTTATGCGTTGAAACATGGGCACCATATGGGTGACCACAATTCACTTTAAATGGACATAGATGCCGCGAAACAACTGTGTCCATGGAGAACAAGCGCTTACCGAAATTAAGTACATCAAATACCTTTGCCGTTTTGTCATCACCCACAGTACAGGCAAGTTCACCGTCACAGCTTGCCGACAAGCCATGGATCGCTCCTGTAGGAAGAGAAAACACGAAGTAACACAGAATTCGAACCGAACAACTTCACGGGTTAACCAAGATGTGTTTTTTCTTTGCTTCAACGATAAGCAGCTGTTCATACAAAGATGGTTGGTGGACACTGGAGATAACGTACGTATGAAATTAAAACGTTTCATGTGAATCGCTATTGAAGTCCCTAAAAGTATTTAACATTTTAGCGAACATACACTCATTTGCAAACTAATTTGTTTTTTTCGAGAGACTCACCTGGAACCCTGCTGAATCTCTCGTTTATGATGTTCTCAGGCAACTGAATGTGCTGCACCAGGCCGCCTCATGTTTCAGTCGCTACGATATTTAACATATCGCGATACGTGTATATCTTCGTAATGTACTACTCATAAGGTTGCTGATATACATGTATCGCGATATTTCAAATATCACAGCGACTGAAACATGAGGCGGCCTGGTGCAGCACATTCAGTTGCCTGAGAACATCATAAACGAGAGATTCAGCTGGGTTCCAGGTGAGTCTCTCGAAAGAACCAAATTAGCTTGCAAATGAGTGTATATTCGCTAACTTCGTGCAATTTGGTTTCAAGTAGAACATAAGGTTGACGGAAACCCGGGGACTGCGCCTACTTGATGAGCCCCAAGAAGGGCGAAACCGGTCGTGGGCTGTCGATGGATTTTCAGCAACCTTATGAGTAGTACGGTACAAAGATATTTAACAGTTTCTCCAAAGAATCATACCGGCGTCAGTCTAAAGGCTACAAGGCCGAACCGCATATTTTCCGTATACTCAGTCTTCAATGTAACTGATTAGCCCTGTGCCGATACCTCATTACGGTGATGGTGTGCCATGACACAAAGATGTTCCATCAGAAACCGAACATAGACGAATAAAATTCCATCGGTTTCAGGAGATTAGCTAATGGTTCGAAAGCCACTCAGACACTGCGATTATATCTTTAACACTGAATGAAAGCATTTGCGGTTAGCTAGGACTCCAGAGACTTGGTACATGAAAATGTTGAAGGTTAGGTGTAAAGGTTCTGTTGGGACGAATCCAGCTAGGGGAATAGGGTAAGACTGCTGTGGGAGTGGAATAGAAGAATGACATCCACATGCACCCACTTTGCGAATTGCTCTCAGGTTTTCGAAGAAAATAAACTGCGGTACCGTGTGGTAGCAACAGGAACCCTTTGTAGAAAGGTCAACTAGTGGCTGACAAGACAGCAAAAAAAAGCAATAAAACAAGAGACGTACCCAAATGCGCACGGTAGTGTTTAACGAATTCCAGCCCAACCCCTTCTGCCTTGCGCCAAAATTTCAAATGTCCGTCGTTGCTGCAGGTCAGGAGGTACTGAGTCCTGAAAGTAGAGAGTAGGCTAGTAGATCAGATGATAACAAGAGAGAAAGCGCACCAAGAAAATTATGGGTAACGATGTTGTACATACACACTGCATTGCTAGGACTGTGAAACGTGTGTAATTGCCTACAGTGGATCTGAGGTATTGTGTACTGTCAATCGAGTTAGATCACAAGAACACGGGGAGATGTCCTACGACTGGTTGGCCAAGTCTATTCAGCTGACAGCCAAATAGAAGCCATGTCGAATTGATCTGTACTGTCTTCCACTCAATGTCATTTCAGTGTTGTGTGAGAGAGTTAGCCATTTGTGACCGTCATCACTGTCTTGGTGAGACATTCCACTTACATCATTACTCAGATGCATGAATACCGCGCAGTTAGGTCTTGGATCGAACTGATAAAGCACGAGTTTAATGTATCATCCCACTAAAAACCTGCAATCACTGTTCACTTGCTGCGTTCGGTTGAAAATGTGTCGCAAGCAGGTAGCACTTGACCTTGGTCGAATTCGGTGATGTAGTATACATTTTTGACAGCACAAATGATGCATAACTTAAGTATCATTTATTTTTGAAGAGCATGGTCACAAACATAAAAAGTGAATGCAAGCGATGAATGCGAAAGAGTGACAGGAGAATATGGGAGAAAAGAGAGAAACGTCTCATTCGAAATCATGCCAAGGACAGTGCCAGTCTGATGAGGTGAATCCCAAAGTATGTTAAGATTTTGGTATGGGAACACGCGTCTAAAGACTAACAACCAAAGAAAGGACAAACAATGGTGAATGCTCTTCAAGGCGCTGTATGCGCTAGCACAATCAAGACTCGCACATCAGGCACAAAGTGACCGTCATACTGGGTCTGGGGTGAGATTAAATGGCAAAAATGTACCTTCAGCTCCATGTGCCACGCACAAAAGTGTCATAAGTATGCAGGGAGCCCAAAATGGCAAGCAAACACAAGTCACTGACTGCGACCTTAGGAAGTCCCAGTCCAATAACAGCCTTAGCGGATTGAGGAAAGCAGATCCCTCGATAAGAGATGATCACCGGTTGGTGAACCAAAAAGTCGATATCACAACCGATGGCATGTAGGGCTGAGATTATGGCGAGGGAATGTTCATCAGCACCATACTTCTGCTTCTTCTCATTCCACACTATCTCTCAACGCCCATCCGAGACTATGCTGACGTCTATTACAGTTGCACGGCGATCTCGAACAGCGATTAGGTCAGGTTTGATGAACGACGCAGAAGTAGGGGCTCTCAACTCCTCGAAGACGGTGTACCCCAGTCGACGGAGACGTTTTGCAAGTTCCCTTGCAACCCGATTATGACGAGCACATCTGGCATCATGCGTAATCCAGCAGGATTGCACCAAACTCTCCGGTTGGCCACAGTTTCCACGACATAATAACGTCTGGCTACCATGACCATGCCGAGCGCTTCTAACTCTCATCCTAAGCAGGTTGCATCGGAGCTGGATACCCCGGATAAATAATCGACCTTTTATTTCTTGTCTAGCATGTTTCAAGCGTCCATCGCGCTACCTGGCTGGGAAGACCTGGAGGGCGGGCTAATCAATCGGTACAACCTGGGCAGATACTGGATCGCCGTTCAAGGGGTCGGGCGAACCAATAAAATCACTTAAACCTGAACACGTTCGCCTGTTCAGATGTAATAATTTAGGCGCATCCAAAGTGAGCTGGGGGAGTTGGGGAAAACGCTCGCCCCGCATCTCAGGCTTCCGGAGTTCAAATGCACGGCTGTTGAGCTCTAATACGCTTCCCACCGTTTAATATGGATTCACAAGGAAAATTGCGCCTGGAAAGAATAAGGATTATTCGGATGCGCATGTGAACTCCTGTATGTTTGTTTTGATTCCATAAAAACGGGTTGCAAATCCAATCAAAAGCGAACATTCGTCGGAACCGATCGTTGCTGGAAAAATACACACTTAGTTATCCATCCCGATGTGAATGGTCGGGGAGAGGTGCGACTGTCTTTTCCATTTTTGGCCCTCTCTCTGGTTAGACAGTGAAAAATTACACGTCTGACTCAGATGACAGGCTGCTGTAACAATTTCCTTATGCACAGGTATGTCCTAGCTCCACAAGTTCCGAATTACTGAATGTTTGAGGATACAACGAGCTGATGGGAGCGATTTCATCATACTCAGTCATCTATCATTGAAAGCGTTCAAGACACCGGAATTCTAGTTAACGAGTCTCAGAGGAAATGGGAGATGTTCCATTTTCTCACTTGTCTCAAAAGAATACATCCCTTAATGAGAAGACGAGTTCCAGCATCTCCAAGAATTTCCCCGTGAGGGGAGTGTGGAGGTCAAGCCAAAATAACAGCACTGTGCAAAGGAACATTTTCAAGCTAAAATGGAGGCAATCCATCCTTGGCTCATCTGACAGCAATTGCATGCATTAAAGCTACTCATACCTGCTACCATCTACCACATCTCTCTTTGATATCCTGTCGCATCTGCCGGACAGTGTTTGCAGTAATCAAGTATGGCCATTGCATCTGCTGGACAACCTCGTTATATACTGGAGAGACAGTGTATCTGGTAACACCATTCTTTCCTCCGATCTGCTGTTGCGACCGCTCGCATACAATAATGGTTACGCCCGCCAGAACCGCCTACACAGGATGTGATGTAGACTTTATAAATCTGTAATAGGTCACATACAAGAACGGGACGATAATATATCAAGTACGCGAAGTCTAACTGATGGTAGGAAAAGCTGGTGTTTATCAGGGGATACGCAAATAAGCGAAGTCACTTGACTACTGAGAATGGTGAAAGTAGTTGGCAACGCCCGGGAAAATAGTAGTGCAGTTGATCTGCGATGGTGGCGCAGATGACGGAACCATTGACATATCAATTTTTAAAACCACAAACATACAACTGACTCACTCACTTTGTGTAAATTACGTGTGTGATTGAGTTACGATGCATGTAGCTCACTTCATAATACTGCGCGGTTGGGACATTGCGTAGATAGATTGCTTCATCTTTGAGTACTGCAAAGAAGCATGCACGCGAAAAGCAGATCAGCTAAATCAGCATGATAGATCGTCAGAGAAAATCGATTACTACATGTATTTATCTCACCTAAAAAAATAACAACGAGAACACTGAGAGAAACAAAGGAAGGTTCGGACAAACCAAGGAAAGCACCATGCAAAATTACGAGGCCAAATAATCAAAATCCATGAAAAAGTTGAAAGACACAAAGACATTGTAACCGAGTGCATTAAACGACCGAAATGCCCTAGGCGCGGGTAATTTGTCGCCCAAGAGCTGTCAACGAGGTATCGGCCTCCAGGAGGATTTGAACTGGAAAGTTAAGAAAAACACTGGACCTCTCTCAAGTAGCCGAATTCCATGAAAAAGTTCACCGCAAAGGCTAAGCCGACAGAGTACCTCCATCCATAACTGCCTCGTTTTTGAATGAGATTAGTACACACGGCGTTGCAGGTAATGCTAGATGATAACTGTCAGCTAAAGGGAAGCGCGACCAATTCTGCCACATCCACCTGAGGTGCTCCATTCAGGATGAAATGTGTAATGCAAAACTGACAACATTCCACCTTTATTATCGTCGTTCAGCTGTAGCACCCTTTCAGTGTCTAATCGCCACGCCAACGGAAGAAAGCACGGGGGCTGGGATACTGTCAGGCTGCCCAAGCCTAGACAGGAGCAGTCAGGATGCTGAGGTTGGGTTCAAACCACGAATCTTCCGGTCCGTAGGCTGGCACCTCAACCACTGAGCAATCTATAGCCTTTATACGTAACATAGTCCTTACAAACATCGGACTGATATTTTGTGTTTACAATGTCTACACCAATAACCGAGCAAGAGACGGATTCCTCAAGGATCTGTCGTATCCTAAATTGTAGGACTAATCAAGTGCCGAAGGAAATATTCAATATAACACCCAGAAAGCGATCGTGGCTCTTACGTAATTCGGTTATCGCCTCTCATTTGCTAAGAAGACACGACTGATCGCCATTCAGAGAAAACCCGATATTTGACTATTTACTTAGTTCACTGTGTTTCACGCTCAAGCGTTACTTCTGCGTTAGATCTCTAACTAGTAGCACCCGTCCCTCTGAAACCGAACTGATGATTACCGAAATCATTGTTTACCAAGGGAGAAGACAAATTCGGATTGCAGGCAAACAGAATTTAGCTATGAGACGGCTCATTCGTAGTTCAGCTGAAAAGAGACACTGGTGTGGAATGGGACAATAGTACACAAGAAACTCTGGACAAAACCGGAGCAAGAAATGAAAAAAACGTGCAATGACTGATATGGCACTCATCGAAATAAAATGGTCACATTTACTGAGCATCGTCTGCTAAAACATTGTGTTAAATTTCCTACTGCCATGCCACCCGAAGGTTGCACGAGGGCCGGGATACTGCCAGGTTGCCCGGGCCTAGATAGGGGAGGTCGAGAGGCAGAGGTCGTGTTCGAACCACGGAACTCCCGGTCAGTAAATTCGCGCTCTAACCGCTCTCGCTCCGACATTTTCAAACACCACGTCCGCCCGTTCAATTGTTTTTTTTTTATTTTTTCTATTTTTTAAATTTCCTACGGAAAAAAATAATTGGACTGACGGACATGTTTGAAAATGTCGGGTAAGATGTTATCCTAAAGGTGAATTTTAAACTGCATGAATTATCACAGGTCCCACAAGCTGGACAAGAGCACTCCAACTACGACTGGGACGAATATATAAGTAACTCATTTCCGAGCAGTGGTATTTCCCGTAAGTTCCTTTAAACTTCTTGGCAAAGTAGTGGCGTTGTTTATCTCCGCTCTATTCGACAGTGATACGACTTGACTTGACTTGACATGAAACAAGCTCAAACAATGGCCACAAGTGGGTCATTTCAGGGTCCACGTTGACATGTAAGTGATTTCCCAGCCAGCTCGTTACATCACACATGTCCACGGCAAAAAATGGGACAGTTCGATAGGGCACTGGAATTCCAGAGACTATGAAACCCGAAATATGGATTGTTGTAGCAACTTAAACCGTTCAGAGGACTGGAATAACATTCCAGGCACAACAGAGTAAATAGAGAAGATCGACTGAAAGGGAAATAGCCAAGTTCGAAACACATCTGCGAATAAGTCTACCTGTGGTCTAACGTGGTTACCAGCGATCTGAGAACGATCTTTTACCTAAATCTCCCATTTCGGCTGCTCTAAAGAATCCGGTGATTTATTTTCATGCGGGGGGGGGGGCGAGATGGCCCAACTGGTTAGAGCGCGAATTTACTGACCGAAAGGTCCGTGGTTCGAATCCGACCTCCGACTCTCGACTTCCCTTGTCTAGGCTTGGGCAACCTGGCAGTATCCCAGCACTCGTGCTTCCTTCGGGTGGCATGGTAGCTAGACACCGGAAGGGTGCTACAGCTGAACAGCTTTTACGTTCACTTTCCTGTATATGAAAATCTACACTAGGATTCAAAGCGTGGCCTACGATGTGGCCTACGATCGACCGGACAATCAATGTGTGACAGCAGTATGGCTCGATTCTGGCTATCGTTTCTACTGCATGACTAGCGAAAAAGATCAACATATCGGTAAAACGTTGAGGGTAAAGTGAGTGACCTTGGAGAATAGACAGCTCATTCAAAAGTCCTGGATCATATGTAATCGAGAGCAATTAACGTGTACTCGAGATGAATGTGGAAACTGTAGAACTACATACATTGTTTCAGTTGCTGTATGATTTAGACAGGGTTAGTAAGTGCAAAGAATTGAGCACAAGATGTGCATTCGCTGCAAGCTGAACTCAAAACACGAACACTACTACTGCTAAAGGAGCCTAGTAAGGACAGATGCTTACCTCTCTTCTTTTTCTTGGCTGGTGGTGGTTTGAACTCGGATTCCTCTGATTCTTCAGCTTCACAAGGTAGCGGACCAACGATATCTTCATTATCGGCATCTCCCTCCGGGAGCATCTCTGAGGGAAGTGGTCCCACAGTATCATCTTCGTCGGACATTTTCTAAAATAAAAAAGATCGTAGGGAGTAATCAGCACAAACAAGTACTGGCAATACCGCCTCTCAAGAACAGTCGCCCGAAGAGACCATCCTCACATGGGATGCTGAATATCCTGTCTCCAGTTATACCGCTGCTAAATGAATACAACTCATGATTCAGCGGATAATAGACAGGAATGTACGACCCTTTCCAAAAAAATAGAAGACCTCATTCTAAAACTTCATACCTACTCACCGTTCGCCATATACAGCACGGTCGTAACCATGATGCAGTCAGTGGAATAACAAGTCAATGTAGTCATCTAGATACACAGCTATCTCAGTTCTGTTGTCTCGTTAGGGAGAAAAACCACGTATGTACGGCTTTTACCGGATGAAGAAAATCTGACAGGACAGCAGTATAGACAACCTGGTATAGTTTGCTACATAGGAATGCGTATAAAACATGAATAGACCCACCGACAAACCACTAAAAACGATCGTCCACCTTAGGGCTTTCACACTATATTCAAGAGAATAGTTCAACTGAGAGTTTCTTCACTCATGGGATGATCAATGAGTCACCCTTCGTGATAGCCTAATTTCTACTAATGTGTTCGGAGGGCTTAACGTTGGTTTAAGCAATACTTAGGAGCACCTGCTTGGTGAGGCTCCTTAGAGTGATTATGCGGCAGCTCATAGCAAGATATATATATCACTTACACTCTTCGACAGTATCAACCACTTCCACCCACCAAACCGAATCATCATAACCCACAACCATATTCGTGATATGGCGTTCCGTTTAAGTGACCAAGTCCTGGCGGACGAGGGGACTAAAACATAGTTCATCGATCGGGACTGAAATAATAGATGGTTTTACGGACCCATTTTTATCTTTGAGATGAAATGAGAGTAAATCATGAGCGCAGAGTTACGCTCATTAGATACGCCATGAGTGCTGAAAACGTAATCCCTCTTCTGACCGTCACAGAACTCGACTACGTCGTCACCGTTAAATCATAATGCGTGTACCAGAATACAGTTTCTTATGATATGATACCACTTATAATGTGGGTGGAAAGCCTCGGGTACTGATTCTATCCATATCATATTTCCTCCGGGCTATCAATAGCCAACTTACGAGACAGACCAGCCACAACCGGTCACTGATTCCAAAGAGACAAGCGTAAGTTGACAAGAGGTGGCAACGCCTAACCGTAAGCCCTAGTCTAGTAGTTCGCCGCTCACTAGAAAAGTCTTGTTGGTGAAACAAATTCGGTGCGATTGGAACATTAAATCGGACGGAAACACACAGCATTGTCTAACAAGGAAAGTTCACGAGGTTAGTTAAACCCCGTAGTCTGGAACGCTGCTGTCCGACCGTGTATCTAAGAAATACATAGCTCGGGAGCTAGAGGGATATAGCTCACACATTAACGATTATAACTTCTGTACGTTGATGATTTCGGGCATCCACCAGGTAGCATCGGCTTCAGATACGAAGCAATGATTACGAAAGAGAACGCTTCAAACTATTGGCATTCCCGGTGGCTTCAGTTTGTTGGTTCATCATGGTCGATAAACCCGGGAGTGTGAATTAATAAAATGAAATGTGATTGATACCTCATTAGCCGTAAATACCGATTTCGGTGAAACTGACACTCGTAGTCAGAGTGTGCGGCCGCGTCGATGTCCCTCAATTACGATTGAGTGAAGCGGGCATCAACTTGGTTCACCACCATCATCATCATCGAACTACAGCAGCAACTTCAGTTGAGCAGTCCTGTTAGGCAAGAAGTCTGACATAAACATAGAAACACTTGTACTGCTGACACCTGTCCACAGTCGTGTATAGTAACGCCTCCTATCTGGCTTATCAGCCATATCGTGAGTCAACCATATACCGTGATTGTCATTGCACGTTCAGTTTTCCTTCCTGCTTGCGACAACGACTTTAGTATGAAAAGCGGCAATATTTCCAGCAGACGGTGACTGAATAAGCTCCTGTGTGGGCAAACCTTGTCGAGAGGGAAAAACTAGATACGCGAATGGCAAGAATTCATACTCTAACAAAATCCGACAACTGTCTGCAAACGGAAACGAACGCGCGCCTCCAGTGGTCAGTCCGTTTCACTGGCACGTGCTTAAAATCCCGGCTCACCCGTGCAGGGTGAAGAAGGTTAATAAAACAACCCCGAGTTCCTTCAATCTCATCCAGTGACACAGAGTCCATTTGTTTGGCCACCAGTGAAGCACTATCGATCGGACGAATTCAACCGACCATGTGTTCAAAAGTTTGAGCGGCGCACGCTTGAACTGTCTTGGCAAGCTATTCGCTATTTCACTTGTTGATCCTCGCCTCGCGCGGCTGACCGTTCAGTTGTTTTTGCTGCATGTACCATTTACTCATTTTTGTGTCGCGGTGGAGTGCCGGTTGGAAAATTACTCAAAATGCCTATTTGCTATTGGATTGATACCATGCACATTAGAATCGAATGATATACCAAAGTTAGAGCACGTCCAGACGAATACCACTACCCTTATTATCAATCCCCTACCTGGGGGACGCCCATCATCGGCGTAGGGAAAGCTA
>NW_008751804.1:1215310-1248607 GCF_000715545.1 Opisthorchis viverrini
TGGCCAGTGAATATTGAAGACTAGCGAGCTCCATCGTTTGAAAGTGAGGCTCTGAGATTCGACACGTAGGGATGTATATGATTCGCATTAAATTACCGGAGCCACTATTTCCCTAGGGCAGTTTTGTTCGAAATTCCGGAAAAGTAATGTCATTAAACCCATTTCAAACCCACCAGTCAGCCATTCCTAAGTTAATCTGCGAGCTAACAAGCAAGAACTCTACAACGAAATACTAAGTTTGGCTAGGAATTCACTCAAGTGTTCGCGTACCAGTCAGGAAGAAAGCCGTTGTTGCACGGTTAAGGGTGGTGCAATGTGAGATATCCGTATGTGTTTGACCACGGATACCTCAATCAGAACCATACGTCGCTTCAGCATGGATCAGAGGATTCTCATTGAGACTATCAAAAAATGGGTACCTAGGAATCAACGAATAATTTGTCTGGAGAATACCAACAGCACCGAAAGGCTGGGATAGCTCATATACCAATTATATGTATCGAGTTGAGGTCCATCAACCAGTGTTGTTTTCCACAAGCAACTTAAGGTAACAAACTCAAAAGTGGGGAACTTGAGAGTTGACAGAATTACAGTACTAAGTTCGCGATCAACACCTGTCAACACCCTGCTGCAGACGATGTAAGTTTGGTTGAAGATTAACGGAGACAATGTTCTTGCTGTCACTCTTGAACTAAGTTAGGCTGAGTGCTGGGGTTGTCGTGAAATGTTTGTGTTAACCCAAAGCTGAATCCATTCCCCTTCCTATTTTATCATTCAGACAACCAGTATTTTTCGAATAAGTATGGTTGCCAGCGGAAGAAACGTCAATGCACAGCGATGATGATGAATACATCACTAAAAACAACACACAACTAGCAAAAAGAAGCAAGTCCAAAGAGATTGCAGATAATCTGTATTGGTGAAAAACTGACGTTTGTACAGCAAAAACCGGGTAAATTTGTTCATCCTTCAGTTTACCGTCCGTGGTAAATCAGTTACCGGGCGATTCACTCTGCCGAACAAAATTGATGGTTTCTGTCATCTGATGAATTAGGGATACCCACGTTTGAAGCTCATGAATATCTGTAATGTCAAGTAGATGTTTAGCGCACCAACGTCTTTTCTCCTGAAGGGATTCGACAACAGAAATATCCGCATCAGACAGACTGGTTGATGGGGCTGTACCGTTTGATTTCTGTCTCCTAAGATAAGAGGAAAACGGAAGGACAAAAATACTTCATGACTTGAGTTGAAAAAATCCCACCATCAAGATAACCAAAAAGGACCTGCGAAAAAAACATAAGTCAGGATGAAACGAGAACACCACTAAGAAATTGGCAGGGACAACCAGGCAGGTCCGGTATGAGACCCTTACTAGTCGGAGTGGCGCTATGCATAGGTGGATAATCTAATGTCCACCAGTACTCGGGAACACACTGTTCATACCAAAAGAGATAATCTCCAGCAACGGAGGAACCAAGTCGCGACTTGGGAGTTCGACTTCGGAGTTCAATGCGCGTCAGTCAGAAACTGTTCAGTATTCGTCCAACCATTCTTTTTTGTACCACAATTGACCAGCTCAGATCGGTGCGGTGTAAAATTTAACCCGACTCAAGTATTCTATCTCGAACTAATAAATGCACGCTTTGCAATTCGCCCCATGGATTTGGCGTTTTGAAGCATGGTGGTTACAAAATCAAATGGTGTAGTATTCGACTATGAATCGTGGAACTGACCGGCGTTAGACTGACATCAACAAGTACGGCAGTGAAGCATCGGTGCTGAACACTGATGTCATGCTGTCGATGATGATGATGACATCAACAATGCACCAGTGATGATGACTTTAACTGGCCTACACATTTTGGGAGCATAGAATGCAAGTAGTTGAAGAAAACTGAAGCTCACCCCGACCGTGACATCGCTCTTCTGGAAAAAGGCATACATTCAATAACCGGTGTCACGCCACTGCACTGTAGTCAAATGACGTTTGATAAACACCGGGAGAAAATTCGCTGCACTTGATACTCACTAAAAATAACAGACATAAACCAACGGCTACAAATATCAGAATTTCATTAGAATTTCAGACATTCATTTCTAGACTTTGGGCAGATAAGGAAGACGCCAAAGGAGGGGAACGACATTACCGTTAAGATCAGCCAACCAGAAACGACTTTCGTTAATTGGAAGTGTTTCACAAACTGTATATGAATGAAATACCAAACAGGCGGTTGTCAGAGCCGCTTCAAAATTCCGGATACGCAAGACGAAAAGTCATCGTTTACGGTTGAATCAATCTTGTTAGCAGGCTAATAAAAGCCTAAACTGTGAGCTACACTTTTCGATAAACATGAAACACCGCAGTGCAAAACGTTTGATAAAATTCCATTGGGTTTTGACGAGGAACTGGTATCACTTCACACTTTAGGTTAACTGAATGACGAGCGTTTGATCTTACAAGTGTCACATTATGACCCTCAAACATTGGGTTGACAGGAAAGCTCGGTTGCACAAACATCTTCATTAGAATTTGAAGCGGTTATTGTGCCCTGGTTATTCGCTTGTGCTTGCTGTCCATTCATGTCGATAGAATGAACGCCGGTCACGCAGGTAGCGATTGATCTTGGTGAGGTTGCATGGATGGCGGAGTATACCTAGTTGATAAGTTCAGTCGACCATAAGTAAACGTCTGAAAAATACTATTTATTCCCGTACCAGATCAACCGCTTACAGATCTACCGAAAAGACTAGATCGACCGTCGTAAACGGACGAGCTTAACAGCTTACTGCAGTCTACCAACCGCAACGTCGTCCGGGTGTCGACTGTCAGAGGGTGATTGTCCTAGAACCCCAGAACATTCATGAAGTCAACTTATCCTCTCGCAGACGCATATCAGGATAATGTAAAGGAGAGTCTTAAAGCAGCTTCATAAAAGATTTACAACAAAACTCAAAAAGATGCGCAAATTTCTGCAAAGGATTTTTTTTATTCGAATTCAGCTAATTGGCGTACGAGTGGTAAACCAAGAGCAATGCAAAAGTATTATCGTTCGCGTCAGGTTGCATACTCACTTAGGATTATCTCCGAATGGATGTGAAGATACTGATCGGATACCAGAGCAGCCTTCTGTCCTAGGTGTCTCCACTGCTGGAGTGGTCCCGTTCATGGATACATCTACCTCGGAGCAGGCGATACAATAACGACCCCCATCCCTTGGTGCAAATAAAATTGTCTTTGAGGTAATTAAGATTAGTGCTCACAAAACAGGAATGTATACCTGGCAAACGCAGCAGTATTCGTCAGTCATTCGCCAACCTTTTAACAGATATTTACCCATAAGATTGGAGATCTGATTGGAGCGGTCACGTTGCCGCGCAAGGTCGGCATCATGCATGATGCCCAGGTCCTGTAATAAAACTATCAGTAAGCGAGGCGGAGAAATCGATAAATAAAACGAGCTTTACGCCAGTTGAAACCAGCTGAAAATAGATTTAAAAAAGGTAGATGGCCTCACCAGATCCAAGTGACAGTGAACGAGATTAATGTGCATTCTAATCAACTGCAATCCATCCTTCTCAATTCCGGAAGAAAGCTGTTGTATCGTAAATTGTCCAGTAGGGATGCGGTCTGCCGAAGACTAGCTTAAGTCTCCATAACGCAGTTAATGAGGTGAAAGAGAAAAGATGTTTTACGAACCGTGAACAACCAGAATACTGGTTTACTTATGTTCAGACTTTGTTCCGATGCTACTTAGGGTCATGATAAAACGAAGCCGATGACCACTTACACTGATTGCTGCATGGGATTTGCTTGAAGCTAACATATAGTCATCTTTCTGGTGTATATTCAGCAACCCTCTAAAAGACTCAAAAGATATTCTTTCGTTGTCTACAGAAAGATGGCTGTAAACCACGTTCCCCAGATTTTTTCATTCCCACAACGAAACAGCTAATGGGTAAACAAAACCTTAGTACAATGATTTGGCTTCTAGATTATCCTGTCATGAACTGACAAAGAAGGTAGCTAGGATCTGGACTGATTTAAGTTGAGTAGCTAGCAGTGAACGGAAACGACAGTCCCAAAATAAGGGCAGGCTAGCTACACCCAATATGTCGTCAGCAAGATCGAGGTAGATGTCGAAAAATTATCAGCTCCTCTGAAAACCTCCTCAAGTACTCTGCTCGGAGGAAATCCTTCCATGAATTTCTTCCGGCCCAATGGCTTTCACTAAGGCGAAGGGTAAAAGCGAGCGTCCGGCGACTCAACAACACCACCCAAATGGGACAGAAAAATTTTAGCAATTTCGATACAACTTCCCTTCAAGGTGAACTTCTTTCCCGTCTTAGCCAACCTCAGCAAATAATGAAACTGGTAGCTATTGGACATCCGGAAAAACAGGTATGATAGTGGACAATCGTGGAGGTGGATTTCATGACAAAAGTTCAGTCGAACTTGACCTAACACTACTTACAAGTCTACTGAAAAGTCTGCGACCGAACGACACCAATTTCGTCCCTTTTGCGGCTCATCAATTAGGCCTAGTAGATCCGCGCATCCACCAACCTTATTACCTGATTGTGTAATATCAGTGATTAGTTGTAGTCTTTTCTGGATACATGAGGGAACCGATGAAGTGATATGTAAGACTCCATTGATAGACTCGACTTTTGTGATGGACTATAGTATCTGGATCCCGTAATTTGAAACAGATATGTTCAATGGGATAATTCGTACACAATATTTCGTGGTAGTTTACTAGAAATGGCCTTTTTAGATAAAAGAAAGCAACTGATAGAAGTGGTAATTGGTTTCGAGTGACAAAAGCAAAGGATGTCGAAAAACTATATTCTGCAATCACCGAAACCGATGAAATGATGCTAAATCTGTACAAAGGATAGCAGTTCAACTATCAGACATGACATTCACAACAGGGGTCAACCGGAGGCATGCTTCGGAACTCAACTGATGAGTCATTTCACCCAGAACATTCAAGGCAGACGAGCTGGCCCGTTCTCGTGTCAATTGACTTATGGCACTGAATTCATCAAACACTTGTGAGAGGTTGTTTGCAAGCTTCTGACCCAATTGATCGTACGCGTTGAAAATACGTGACGCGTGTTGGGGTAATAAAGCCGTGGTAAATCCATCCGCTAACAGAGTCTCAGCGGATTCTGTGGTCCGTTGTTGGGTCATCACGGCATCGAGTAAGGTAGGTTCCGGTAGACCATTGTTGATGTAATTCAAGACGCGAAGGCGGGGAGGAAAAACCGCAGCATTTGCATTCAAAAAGGAGGTCGACGAGACATATTTAGTTTTATTGGCCTGAAGAGTTAGAGAAAATGGTCTGAAAATCAGGATAAACTCGTAAGTATGAAATCTACAAGACCGAAACAAATGTAAGTATGGATGTGTACGTTAGCAACAAATGTGTGCCACAGAGTAGAATAAGGTTGGACAACCTATGCAATCTATAATACCGCTGACAGTCCAAAAACAACTCATTTCAATGTTGACCATGATTCGGTTGTCAGGTAAGGCTTATCGCACTGGCAACTTAGATCTTTACAGGAATGAATTCATAATCGGGTGTCTAACAGAAACTGAGGTGGGATAATCAGTGCTAGGCGATTCAGTTTGAGATGTTAGCGAGTAATGAACTCTTAACGGCAGGCTCTCGGCTCAAAATGGAACATCACGAAATGCACACAAGCACAGCCTTCGGATGATAACAGTATCGTTTTCCGAACTTTGTCATGCTAGCTGTTCTCTTATCTAAATGTCGTGAACCAAAGAGTAACCTCTAGGTTAAAATACATATCTGGAGGCAGAATATCCACTACAAAAGCTTTGTCACACTAATGATCCTGAAAAGCGTTACAGTGTTATGAGGCATAACAGGCCGTACAGTTGACTGTCCCGGCACAACACAAGTATTTGTTTTGGTACCACCGCGAACTGGTTAGGAGGTGTGAACAATCGAGCCATATCAAACCCTGATAGAGAAAACTAACCCTGTCCACTATTATTAACAGGCCTGAGCTAGAGTACAATGGGCCATCCAGGTATTTTGCACTTCAAAACTTTCTCCAAGTAGTTGGCCACATTAATGAATACGCGAGTCATAGCACAGACACAGATTACGCATTGTTGAAAATGCTCCACACTCGCAACCAGGTTGAAAATAACTTGAGTTTCACAACACTAACTCACCCATATATGGTGTACGAATTCCCGTTCCTCCAGTAGACGAAGAAGCAAAGCCCAGTTGTAACCTAATTTATGAACCAGGTGAGAACTGTGGCCGGTCTCACTTGATCCAGACTGCTTCTTGCCAGACGTTCCCGCCAAAAGTAAAGTGGCTTGACAACAGCTACCCAGCAACGAGCCATGAGACATACCGATGTAATTCAACCACTGGTCTGTAGCTTGATCTGTGGAGAGTCCCAGTTGGCCAGAACTCGCCGAAGAACCGTGAGAGAAATTCATTGCAAACGGGAGGAATTCCGCCTCAAACATATTACCAATGGATTCAGAAACAACGTCCAACACCTTTGGAAAACATGTGTGAAGGAAAGTGCGTAACGAGTAACGAAAGTGAAATAACGCGGAAAGCAACTCCTCTAGAGGAACCAAGGCAAAAACATAGGAGCTTCGAAGATAATAACCACACTGTGACTACAGACTGCGAGATAGCTTCAGTTAGCTCATTAGTACTAATAAAATGATTAAACATAATAATAATCGTTCAGCTGCTGCATCCTTTCGGTGCCTACCTGCCATGCCACCCGCAGGAAGGACGAGGGCTGGGATACTACCCAAGCCCAGAGAGGAGAAGTCGAGGTGCAGAGGTGGGATTCGAACCTCGGACCTTTCGGTCAGTAAATTCGCTTTTTAATCACTGAGTTATCTCGACCCCAATTGGTACTAATACTGTTAGCTAAGCCCAGTAAATGCCGCTTACAAGGTCCACTCAGCCAGATATCTACTGGTTTGTAAAAATGCTGAGCTGTCCTAAAAACCGAAGATTGTGCTCTCGGACACACTGAAATCTAAGTATAACTTTGAAAGCAAGTAGAATGTAGCAAAGTATGATTCGTGCGCAACGGAAAACATGTTTCAAGTCACTTCGGTAATTCTATTCCTTTGACTTTTCAGTACTGTACGATAAGAAACATATCGTACAATGCAGTGGATCCTGATTGTTCAAAATTTATTCCGTCATTCGCCATGGATTGACGGTGCATCGTCCTTCTGCCCCGAAAAATCGACCACAGGTTTCGTCATTCAAAAGGATGATCATCACAATCACGCAGTTGCAGTTGGTTAACAACTGGTCGTGTTTACAGTGCATCTGGTTCATACAGTCGGGTCTGCAAATCGTCACATGCAAGTGGTCTCGAACATTTTCGCTGCGACCAGTTGCGTCAACAAGGTAGCTTCGAATGTTTTATCTGCTCAACACTGAATCGCATTTGGCTGCAGTAGCTGCTCTACGACACTGCTACTGTGATTAGGAAAGACTGCCACTGGTGGCTCAAGTTACCCGAGGGCATAAGTCAACCCCTAAAAACTCTTCGCACCGGTACAATATCAGACAGGATATCTGCTGCTCCTGGATAGTGGCATTCACCTTCTAGGTGCAAATAATTATTAAGCTGAAGAACAATTATCGTCACCTAACCACCCATTGCGCGAGACTCGCGCCGGTTTTTCTTCCTCTTACAAGGTATACGGCCTTACTCCAACTCCCACTGGTATAACGGGAATGAAATGTCCACGAAAATGCAGCTCTCCATTATATAAACCTCATAAATGATCAGGAACCCGTCAGTACGAAAGTTCTTTCGCTGGTAGATTTAAGTGTCGCAAATATAAGAGGTTATGTATAGGTTGTTTTGTTTATACACCGAGTTGCAAACTTGAAAACAAGAAGAGGGTTTTGAGACAATATTACCAATCAGAAGGAAAACCTACCTGGGTATTGCGAAATTCAGCCAAGGTCGTGGAAACGGACGCAAGAAGAACATCACCAACCAAGGTGGCCACTTTGTTTCCAGCTTCCCAGTCTTTTACAAGCGACCGCCCGTTCACTTCGTTCGAACCATTATTGCCACTAGTAGATATATGTTTGAGCGAACTGGGATCCACAAGACTCCTGCAAAGAGAACAATCACCATTAAACAACAACCGAAGGATATATCTGTGCACACTGGTGCATTCTAAGTCACGTGTTCCATCCCTCCTCTCGATATCGAACGAGGATTCAGAAGGTTTGGTAGTCGGAGAATGACATTGACGATTGGATCAGAACCGCTAATCAAAAATTAACCTACAACTCTGTTACGCACCTTTCAGTCCGCAGCTCGAACCCCCCTCTGGCATCTCAACTGCTCCTGTCTAGACTTGGGTAACCTGGTAATATCTCAATCTTCGTGGCGTGGCATCTAGGCGCCGAAAAGATACTACAATCGAACACATCAAGGTACGTCTAACATGAGCCTCAATCAGTCACTCTAATCCCGGTTTGGTTAACACTTGATTGGGCTGTCTAAAAAAATTACCACGCCTAAACAGCCGGCTCTTATTATTCTACAGGTTTCCGGATGCACTAGTATGCACTAACGCATCTTCATCAATGTAACCTGTTCGCACGAACAAGCTGGTGCTTGAAAAATGTCAAAACCAGCTATGATGATCCGACACAGAAGACTCACGGGCACACGAACACCCCTATCACCAACGATGAAAATATCATCTTTTTGGTTCACTAATGGTTATTCTTACCGGCTAAAAAACTACAGTATTTCTATGTGGCCAAAACGGCTGAAACAGCTATCCCTTGAGTCAACTGGTACTCGAGAAATTGAGGACAGAACGCAGTTCGGCTGAATCACAAAATCATTCTCACCAGTCAAACCAAGACATGAGGCCTGATGTGTTGCGCGTTTGTAGTCCCACACTTTAAATCGATAAAGTGATAATAAATCATCCAGCTGTAAAATCCTTTCGGTACCCAGGTCCCAGGCCACCCGAAGGAAGCACGAGGGCTGGGATACTGCCAGGTTGCTCAAGCCTAAACATGAAGAGGTCAGGTTAGAACAGCGGAGCTCCCGGTCAGTAAATTCGCGAGCCACCTCGGACCCAGTCGATAAAGTGCAAGCGATTCACGGAAAGTGCAAAACAAATGGCCTTCGTGTACTTCCACTTACCACACCTAGGGCACGTTGCAATGCGGATTTCACAGGTATGTAGGCTGCGCTCGGTACACGGTTTAACTTTCATCGGTACGTTTGCACTGAAACCCACATAACATATGAATGAGGAACTCGTCCTTCAGACATGTGCCTGTAACGATTAGATCCAGATGACAACGCTTAGAATTATCACCCGTAACGTTTGACTAAGTCATTAGCTCCCTCGCTTATTCTTAAATAATTCGTTGGCCCCAGCCACCATAAAATGTGCGCAGCTGACGAGCAATGATTCTGGAGTTTTCGTTCACCTGGGTATTCACTGCGACCGTCTGAAAATGCCACAATGAGGTTGATGTATAAGTTCGGCCGCAAACAACCTCATACCTTACACTGAGCCAATTTTACTGCAAAGATCCAGTTGGTATTTCCCCATACCATACTGTGCGAACAGCATATTAATAGTGCTTCCTATTACCACCAATTTCCTAGTTGACCACTCGCCATATTTGGACAAAACGAACGACCTCAACGTCTTCACCAAATGCAAAGACTAACAGTCGAAGAGAGCACCCGAGTCGCAACATTGCTACGACAGTGAGTGAAGATAAATGTGAACGGTGCCTTGCAGTGATGGTGACTATTTGGGTGTTTTGAGCATGATAACCTGGACTAATATCTAGGTAGGTAGAGGAAACATGCTGATCATCCGAGAATATTCATGACAATAAACATATCTATCGCTTTATCACTCCGCTACAATCCACCATCGATCCTGTTGAGAGACGCTGATGAAGGCCCACATTTTGCCGCACGGCCATATCATCAAGAACTCATCAACTGCACTCTGCTAGATTTCCCAAAACTATAAAGAAGCAACCGAAGCATCGCGACAGGGTGTAGACTAAGAACCTCTCGACTGAGAGTTTGCGCCTTAACTTCCGAGTTACCCTGAGCTAAAGGCAAAAATATTCTCGACCTTGAAATCACAATTGAAAATCGTTTCGCCATACGGATTACAGCGACCAATTTCTAAGTGTCATATATTTTGTAGGAGTTCAAGGAGTCAGTCAGTGAACGAAGATGAGTAAGGGCAAGTGGTGCTTTCCGGTTCCATAGGCCGAAGGAAGGGGTTCGATTGAGGTAATCCTCAGAGTCCTATACTATGGAAAGGCCACTTCGGTGACTTCAGAGGTGTGTCACGTGCACCAGATAATCCCTCAATACGACTAATTTCGGTTTACTTATTTCTGCGATTTTTCAGATTGTCCAGTCTATCCACTAAATTTGTGATGATCGTATGTAAGCTGACACCACGTATGAAAAAATCTTCGTATCTCAAAACCGGATGGAAAACAACGTCCATTAGTATATTACGTGATAATTCAATGACATGAATGCCAAACATAGCAGATCTCACAGACGTGTAAGATGAGTATGCAAAAACGACTCACTTGTGTATGGTCACAGCCAAATGCACTGTCTCAAAAACCTCCGCCAATTTCCGATATTGATTGGATAACTTTACACTACTCTTGCCAAGGTTCCCGGCAGAACACTGACCGGCTAACAGGATAATCAATCCACATGGTGCACGCTGTGTCAGGTTTCCGCGGTTAACGGGCCCGAAAGACTTAAGAGACAATGGAAGGAAAGGATAATTTCCTGATCGGCCTTGGAAACATGCGCGAACAGCGCTGAAAAACGGATGATCAACAGTGCCAGCTAGTCGTCTGGCTCGTGATGCCAGAAACTCAACTTCTGAAGTTAACAGGGAACTTAAGTTGATAAATGGTGCTGGACCACCAAGCAGTTTTTCCGCTTGAACGATGAGATTTTTCCATTTATTACTCATCATAGAAACACGGTCAAACGGAAGTGCTGGCAAAGATTTGCATAAAACTAAAGCGGGAGCGGATGGGTTGGAATACAAGGAGGTGTGGTATAAAGATTTGCACTCAAGAATAAGTTCGCTAAGTCCAGTTCGGACCAGCGTGCCTCAACACCCAATTCCAATGGAAGACTGCCTGGAAGTAGTTGCTGTACGTCGCTGATTTGAGGTTCCGGGTCGGGAAGGTGGGAAGGTTGCACATGAATCAGTTCAAATGGTAAATTATCGTCGCGCCAGTCTTGTCCTGCCAGATCAATCAGAGGCCCGTCTGTAATGTATTCACCATCAGACATTAAAATCTGGAACAGAGGACAACATGGTGATTTTGACTTCGAGCGAACACCATAAATCTGTGAACAGCAAGCACCGGTAGTAAAGGGGGTACCGAACCTTGGATAACAATTTCCTAGTGGAGCAAAAAAGCAGTAGCAAAAATTTATGTCCATGGGGGAAACGGTCAAAAATCGTGACATTTCTATACCCCTTAAGAATCGTCTAGAGTTGAAACCGGTGACGCTGTCTTCATCTGAGGAAGGAAAGGTCAGAACAGGGCGTACAAGACATTCCGACTGTCCAATACGGCCGAAAAATGCATAAGTCTTTCCATGAGTTCTGTGAAGCCCCGAACGCACCTGTTGTGCTAACAACATCAAGCCGGGCAGTCACGGTCTGGAATTCCGCTATAAACCGTGTACCAGGACGCGAAGCTTCCAGCTGTAACGGCTTCGCTAATCGAGGATGAGAAGAATAAGGAAATGGCGACCGTACGTTAGAGGCGAGGGTCCAGTCAATTATTGACGTTAAATTGTATTGGCTGACATTATATAGAGTAAGAGCCGCGCGTTGAAGGAGACAGTTCGATTAGGTTTAGTTAATCAGTTATAACCTATGTACGAAAGGCACATTGGTTCCAGCTGCTACAGTTTCTATCGCTGGAAAATAAGCGGGCGTGGCGAATACAGCGTTTTTAGTTAGCTCGGAAAACCTAACACCTATGCACTGAAGGCGATAGTTTTGATAAACGAGCGCCAGTGACTACGTGATTCAGCCACATCCGTCAGTGCCACTAACCATTGGTGGGTTGAATCCCAGAGTCCACATTCAGGGAGGTGGCAGTTGTCGACCCGACCCAATTCAGTGGTCGGTTTTCATAATTCTTTATTAGGTCGTAGACTGTCTACCCCTCGGTCGCTTCTACTCAGCACAAGGCTGGACAAAAACAGCCCTGAGAGACAGAGGACCCTTCCGCATGCAGAGTACATATCCTAGCCGGAATAACCCATAAAGCATCGAACAGCTTCATTTTCTTAAAACCATCGGGCGTATCTCAGTATCCCTAATTCGATGCTCGCACCGGACCCGACCAATTTTTCGGAGACGCCAGTGGTCAAACACTCGCAGCTTTTGTACGTCCTCTGTTCATAGAGGCCGTGTTTCTGGTCCAAAAAGCAATGTACTCCACACCAGCACATCGTATGTTCTGTGTTGACAGGCAAACTGACGTCACACCGGTGCTATAAGTGTCGGAGGTTGGCAAAGAAGGTAGCAACTTTCATGGGAAACTGCTGGGTGGATTGTCCGAATCACTAACCATTGGTTCGTCCATCTCGTGGTTCCAGTTCAAATGGATAGACCACCACGAGTTGACCGGTAAGAGCTTTCATGCCTTGTTGCCAGGCTCGCTCCTGGCATGATACATGGTTGGGCGGAGAGGGCTCTGTGAAGCACACGGCCGTCTGGTATACAAAGCACATAGCCTAACCAGCTCAACCTGTGGAGTGTAATTGGTTGATCTATCAAGGGAAAGCTGCTTATCCTGAAAACCATACGTCGTACCTCTGCAGACCGCGCAATACTTTGGAGACATAAGATTTTCGAAAATCTCCACGCAAGACCACGTCTCCAAAGCACAGAGTTCTACAGGTTAAACCGGAGCATCCGAAATTTCGTAGGTTAACAAAGGCTCCCCTGGTCTTCCGGTTCCAGCAGTGATTTCATTCTTCTCCAATCGCCCGGGACTTATCCGACAAGGGAGTTTAGTCAGCAAACGGTTTGATTGGTCTGCAAGCGTGATTTTTGGGTGTAAACCCAACCAGCCTTGATTTAGCAGCGAGGCACGTGCGGAAACGTGGAATTATCCAGGTTACTTGAGACAGTGTACACTTCTGAATGTTCAGGTCCAAAGAGAGCGATATTGTCAACGTCATCATCATCTTCATCATCATCATCGACAGCATGACATAAGTATCCATCACTGATGCTTCACTACCGTACAACCATGATTTATTCGAAAGTCTTATTGTAAAGAAAAGAGTAGAGGTGGACGGGGAAGGGACTTAGTGCTAGCTCGCCACAATCGTTCCGAGGTGCCTACACCTCCAGACGTACTGTACTGTCAACGTGCTGTAAATGAAAGCCCCGAGGGCACTTCAGTCCCCAAGATGTTAAACGTAGGCGAAGAGGCAAAGAATTACAGGATATATGTGCCTCACCCCCTGCGCTTCCGGGAACGGCTGGTTCTGTTGAGTAAAATAAAGCCACATATATATTAAGCATGGTTATGTGGTTGTTAGCCCAACCAGTTTAGTTGCCGGTTGAGTTGGCAAATGTTTCGTTGAAAGCCCGGATGACGCAGTGCGTAATCAAGTAACCAAGCATGGCAGCTAAACGGTGCGCTGTTATATGGGTCAAATAGGTGTAAAGCACTCCTTCAAAGTTGGTGGGAACTCACATCCGTATTCAACCCGGATGACATGTTGGAGACTGTTGACAGCTTTGTCAGCCTGAGGAGTTGCATCGGACTCCAAAAATAAGGATGGTTTTTGCCAACTTGAAGCGTTGGTAGTGTTGGAATGACAGGTGGTGTATAAGACGCCACAGTCAGTGTCGTGCGATAATAAAGCTGTGAAACCGGGTCTCTCGCGTCCGTTTTTGACAACCGTTGTTCACCCATCATTGCTGATGTTTGGTAACAACTGTATGATAGCAAAGATGAAACGTCACTCAGTTTTGGGCACTGCCAGCCCACGATTGAGCATTATTTCACGATACTCAATCAGATAGCACAGCTGCGTTGTCTGGACGCCTGCCCATCGGTTCCTACAAGAAACTTTACTCGCAATGTGGTGGTCCCAGCGGAAAAAAGAGTAAGCGATTTCTCGGTGTAGCAGTTCAGTCTCTGCTGTTTAGCTTACCGTCAGAGTTGGGAAATAGAGGATAATGAGTGCTGTTGTCTAGACTTACTGCAAGACAGTCAGAAATCGGATTCTGTGGCGTAAATGATATTTTCTTCTGCCACGTATAACATTAAAAAACCTCAAGAAATACTAAAACTGCATGCAGCCAAACGAGACCAAGGCATATTTCTACTCATTTTTATGAATCTTGTGCTCTGTGCTGTAATACTTCTTTGGTATAACCTCAGACTGATGTAACACACGAAGTAATAGTAATAAATTGCTCGGCTGCAGCACTTTCAGTGACTATCTGCCCGCTACCTGAAGGAAGCATGAGGGTTGAGACACTGCCAGGTTGCTAAAGCATAGACAGGAGTAGTCGAGATACTGTAGCTGGGTTCGAACCACGGAACATTCGATCGGCATATTCGCGCTTTAATCACTGAACCACTTCGACATCAAAATTAACTTCTGGCATGTTAGTCAAGATTCACGACCGACTTAAACATCGGATTAACAATGCTGGGGTACACCAGATGGTCTTGAGAGGAAGGTACTTTCCCGCGATAGATAAGTTATTCGCGCCTAATATGTTGAGCTGGTTAGGGCGTGTACTCTGCATACCATCGTTCAGCTGTAGCACCCGTTCGGTGCCTAGCTACCATGCCACACGAAGGAGGCACGAGTGCCGGGATACTGCCAGGTCGCCCAAGCCTAGACAGGGAAAGTCGAGTGGTAGAGGTCGGGTTTGAACCACGGACCTTCTGGTAAGTAGATTCGTGCTCTAACCACTTGAGCCATCTGCCAGAGGATCGTCTGCTTCGCAGAACTCTTCTCACCCAGTCGTCTGCTGAGTAGAAGCGGCCGGTAGGTGGACAGTCTATGACCTGGCAACGAAGCATGAAAACACTAAGCATTAAATTGAGTCGGTTCGACAACTGCCATCTCCCTCTGTAACTCAATTCACCAATAGTTCATGATGCTGACAAAAATAGCCCAATCACGCAGTCAGTGAAGCTCGCGGTCAAAGTCATCACCTTCAATGGACAGCCTCCCAGCTTCCAAGCTAAATATGCCATCGCTTTCAATGCATGGCTGTATTTTTCACGCTCTCTCACGTTCTGGCGATCGATACTGTAGCAGCTGGAACCGATGTACCCTTCGTACATAGTTTATAGATCCGACCAATTGATGTCTGCATAATCTTTGGGTAACCACAGACGGCTTTCGCAAAGCCGTCTATGACGATGCATGCATACCAATCCGTTGAGCCGTCCGACACCAGCAATGCTTGAGGCATCAGTGGTCGAAAAACCGAAGGCGCCTCACATCATCTGTCCGCAGAGGTCACCCTCACAGCCATACAAAACAGTCCTTACTGTAGCCTGGTACAGGCGACCCTTAAGACGAAGTTATATGGCTTTTTGACGCCACAGGTGAAGCAAATCAGCAAATTTGATCCGAGCCTTTGGGGTTCGTGCACTGACTTCATCAGACACATTTCGGTCAGAGCTAATACAACTATCGAGTTACGTAAAAATTTTCCGGAACCACCAGTGATTCGCCTTGAACTGCTAGGGGTATGTTCAGGGACTGCACGTTCTGAAGCACGACTTTGCATTTTGGAGGCTCTGGGTGCATGCCGAAAGATGGTATGATGGTGGTCAATCTATTCAACAGGGCTTGTGCTTCGCCTTGGTCTTCAAAGATGAGGGCGATGTCGTATGCGTACTCCAGATCAACAAAGTTTTCATCAGCAATAATTTGAACACCGGGGTTTCGAGGACACCTTCCCTCCCAGCGTTCACTTCATTACTTCATCAGACGAAGCTGGACAGAAATAGACAGATTGGACATCCTTACTGGACGCCATCTTTTGTAGGGAAGCTGTTGGAGAGCTCATCATTCACACTATCATACCCCGATGTGTGTGAATATAGGGATTGGATTGTGTTAATAAACTTCTTGAACATTTCCTGCTGAGCAAGTTTAGTTAACAGCACTGACTGGCCGAAAGAATCAAATGAACCATGGAAGTCAATGAACAATATTATGAGTTCCCTGTATATGTGGCGTTGCTCTAGCACCTGACGGAGTGCGAAGATGTGGTCAACGCAGTCTCTACCCGGTCGAAATCCCGCGTGGTTCTCATGAAACAAGGTATCGCGTGACATTGTAACACAAGGAATAATCAGCGATGCCAGAACCCTTGTTAGGACAGGGGTCAAACTAACACCCCTGTGGTTACTACACTCACTGTGAGTACCCTTTTTGAAAATGGGCATTATTATCGATTCACTCCAGTTGTCTTGGATCGTCCCTCTTCCAAATGGACCCAAATAGCCTGCCTAGACAGGCATTGGCTGAGAAACCCACCACCATTCTTGAGCAGAGCATGTGGAAGGTCATCAGGCTCAGCAGCATGATGTCGTTTGAGTAGAGATATACACTCGGACACTTTTGAGATGCAAGGCAGCTCCATATTCACAGTCTACCTCTCTGTTGAAGGCCGGGAGTCCGGAGTGGAGGTGGCAGGCGGTCAACTGAATTGCTGCCCGAAGTACGGTGCCCAGTGGTCCAAACGTTCTGGTTTGCTGCATATCAGGGGGCCATTCTGGTCCACGATAATTTCGCTGGCAAGAGGCTTTCTAAGATCAGTCGAGCGAAATAAAAGGAACAGCTTGCTGACGTTGCCAGCATTTTTGCATCTTCCATTTCTTCGAACTTTCGGGTCCACCAAGCTACTCGGTCTGCGCGAACACTCAGGTTCACCTGGCGTCGGATGATACGTCCGGTGGAGTTTTGGTTGAGGTCAGATGGGGTCTGTCACCGCGACGGCCGATGTGGCATGACAATGTTGTTGCTTGTGTCATTATTGACAATAAACAAAGACCGACTTGTTAAGGAACACCTCTACTACTGATATGGGGCGAGACGGCCCAAGTGGTAAGAACGCGAATTTACTGACCGGAAGGTCCGTGTTTCGAATCCCAGCTCTGCCTCTCGACTTCACCTGTCTAGGCTTGGGCAACCTGGCAGTATCCAAGCCCTCGTGCTTCCTTCGGGTGGCATAGCAGCTAGGCACCGGAAGAGTGCTACAGCCGAACGGTTTTTTCTACTACTGATATCATGCATGTGTCTTACACGTGTGTGCGTGTTTTTACATACATGTGTATCGTTCAAAAGAGTTACCTAAAACGACAACAAAAAAGCGTTCAGCTGTAGCACCCTTTTTGTGCCTTACTGCCATGCCAAGCACGAGGGCTGGGATACTTCCAGATTGCCCAAGCCAAGACAGGTGAAGTCGAGAAGCAGATGCCTTCATAGCCTCCAAGCCATCCGAAGGAAAATAACCCCAGTTAACCGGTCTGTCGGGAGATGAAATCATTAGATGTGTGCAGAATTCGCAAGTGGATAACCGTTAAACTAGTTCAGTGGGTGAAGAAGCGAGAAGTGGTCATCCAGAGAGATAAGTTAGTTAGCGGTGCAACCGCAGTGAAACCGGCAAGAGTGACATCCAACCCGCTGAAAGCATCAAGAGATTCAAGGTACCCTGAAGCATTCCTTCCGCAGCTGAAACACTGTTCAAGCCTGGTCCGTTTGCCACTAGTTGCCAAACGGTGCACGAGGCCTCGGACGAAACCTCGGGGAGGGGGGCACGGATGTTCGCTGTGCGAAGTCAAAAACGAGGTATGACGGCTAATCATCACCCACCTGCTCGCCAGTGATCAACCAGTTAAACCATTTGCCACAGGGTGCACACTCCAACAATGTTCGTTCATTCAGCCATAAGTTACAATAGATAACAATAATCGTTCGGCTTTAACAACCATTCGGTGCCAAGTCACCCAAAGGAAGCACTAGGTTACACCAGGTGTGGAAAAACTCATTTTCGGTCGGTACTTTAGTCTTCACACTTTGTTTTCACCATTGCTGCTTCAGGCATTCACCTACTTATTTTTACTAGCAGTATCTCATGGAGCTCGCTACTCTGAAGCGAGAAGCGTGCCTTCTGACGGTTCCTTGACGGGCATTGGTGTTTGAACGTCCTCATATGGTGATTTCCGTCACTGAAATTAGGAAAAAGGTCCTCCGTACAAGAAACTGGACTGTCGTAAAGGTGCTCAAACCAACCTCTTGAGTACCTAGTGCTGACCATAACCTCAATATAATGTCTTGCAGACTTCCTTTTCTGACTAGCTCAATCGACCAAATGACGCGGAAAGTCGCAGATACTTCGAAGCAAGTGTTGCTGTTGGCAAGAAAGCACAGAGAAGGTTTAAATGGGGCGGTATAGCTCGGTGGTTAGTACGCGAATTTACTGGCCGGAAGGCCATGGTTCGAACCCAACTTTCGCCTCCCCACTTCTCCTTGTAGGCCTGGGCAACCTGACAGTATCCCAGCCCTCGTGCCTCCTTTGGGTGGCATGGTACCGCGGAAAAGCGCAAGGCTTTACCGCGCTGTGACAAAACACAGCACACCCATTCAGATGAATATCAGCCCAGACTTCAGGAAAATTTTCCACAGCTCCAAAAAAGACAAGGTACTTAATGGATGAAACGGGTTGCTGCCTATCTACCGCAGGGCCGAATGACTGTGGATATAGTTGAGGTGCGACTAACGCCGATACAAAAAGAACGAAAAGCCAACAGCATAGAGCTAGAGTAGACGAGAAGAGCCGAGTGGTAATTGCCACTTATATATGATCCAGGGGACGATCCATAGATCGTCCCTAGTCAACTAGGGATAAAAAGAGTGCAACCAGGAAGCTAGGGTTACTCCGAAAGCCACAGGTTTTATGGATCAGCAAAGGGCTTTAGTTCACTTTATTTCTTTTTCGCCAAAGCGTACGTTCTGCGCATTAAACTTGAAATCCCCTTAGGCTTTCACATCAAAACTATGGCTGATGTCTTCAAAAAATCTTCCATTAATTCACGAAAATTTTCTGGTTAAATATGCCTACCACTATGAAAATTTGCAGAATCCACTAGAAAGTGCAGTTTCGCTGCAATCAGGGAAATCTCTAGTTATTGTGCCTTAAAGACCTGTTTTTCGTGAGAGCATTCACGCACTGATACGCAGTATCCAGGCTCTCACCCAAGTCTCTCGGGTCGGTTCTGTTCTTGTCACTCAGCGGCTGTCGTTCACCTGAAAGGCACAAGTGAAAAAGGGTGTAGAGCTGCTCTTAAAGTTCTCAACGCGGAGCGGTATGCTTGTCAGCGAGAGGACTCGCATGAATAAGTGTCTAATAGTGATTTGAACTGGGTTCTGGAAGGAGCGTGGACAACCGCCGGAGGAAGGTTATTCTACGCAGCTACTACCCGAAATGAGAAAAACTCTTGCCTAATGAAAGTGTGCCCCCCGAGCGTGAAGATCTTCTTACCGTGTCCCCGCCGTGTGTTAGCCGGTTCAACAGTGAAAATCCTGTTGGCTAAACCTTGTTAAATCAGGGCATAAGTAGGAATTAGGTCGCCGGCAACCGTTTTCGTAGCAGCTAGCTGTACACGCCCAATGAGGGTTACGTCTTTCGTGTGTCCTGAGTAAACAACTTGGTTGGTATATTCAAGGAGCGGTCTGACATGGGCCCCATAGAGTATTTGGAAGTCCGTGAGAGCAAAGCGGTAGAAGGTGCACCAAATCATCCGTAGAACGGTGAATGCCTTTTGGGCCAATTTCTCATGGTGCAGGGAGAAGGACAAGTTTGAGGAGAGCCAGATGCCCAAATCCTTTTTGGCATCTATCCTAGTGTTGTCTTCTGGTCCTTTTTCAGCATGCATGACAAAGGTATTCGCTAAATGACATACAAATCCATTTGGAGGGCACCAGCTTCGGAACTCCAGGATTTCAAGTCATCCGCAAAAAGTAGACATGGACTTGCAAGAGCATCTGGAAGGTCGCTGACGCATATCAGAAACAGCAACGGTCCCAAAACGGAGTCTTGAGGAACTCCCATGGAGACCAGTGCTGGAGAAGAGTAGGTCGAGCCTATTCTCACTCGGAATGATCCGTCTGATAGAAACGCCTTGACCCAGTGTAGGATTTTCGTTTGAATCCCGTGAGACCCGAGTTTCGGGAGCAGCGGTACGTGTGGGGCCCGATCAAGTGCTTTTTCTAAGTCGAAAAACATGGCACCCGATATGAGTCTCTCGTCTTTAGCTTGGGTTAAGCTGCCCATAAATACGAGTGTGCTCGTCACACAAAAACGGTTTGGGAGAAATGCGTGCTGAGCTGGAGATGTCAAGTTGTTGGAGATAAAGTGATCTAGGATATCTCGCTTCAGAATGCGTTCCACCGCCTTGCAAGGCACGCTTGTGAGGCTCATAGGCCTACAGCAGTCGATAGGCGATAGTCGGTCACCAGTTTGGTGGATCGGTGTGACAAGCGCCTACTTCCCGGTAGAGGGGAGGTGGTGCGCTTAATCTTTTTTACTTTACTGCGGTCGAATTCGTTAATGGGACTGGAAACCTTTTTGGAGCCCTGGACCATAGATCCACAGAAACCCAGAAGAGTTATGCCCCAAAGAAACTATTATCGTGCTTGCCGAGCAGTTGCGTGAAGAACCAACCACGAACAAGAATAGTCCACAACGCGATTGGTCCATGTATGGACCAATCAGACCGGCGATCACGGACTCACGGATACACGGATTGATACACAGGATCGAGGCTATTGCCCAAGTTTCCCGAGTTGCTTTTTTTTGTCGGTCAGTGGCTGTCGTTCACCTGAAAGGCACAAGTGAAAAATGGTGTAGCACTACACTTTATGTTCTCAGCGCGGGGAAGTATGCTCGCCAGCGCGAGGATTCGCATGAATAAGTGTCTAATAGCGCACTAAAATGGGTTCTAGGAGGAGCTTGAACAACCATCGGAGGAAGGTCATTCCACGCACCTGCTACCCCAAAATGAAAAAAGATTTTGTCTTATGGATGTGTGCGCTCTGAGCTTGAAAATTTTCTTTCTATGTCCCCGCCGTGCGTTTGCTGAGTCAACGGTAAAAACCTGTTTGCCAAGCTTTGTTCGAACAGGGCATAAGTAGTAATTAGGTCCCCTCGGAGGCGACGGTATTCCAGGGGAAAGAGATCAAGCATCGCCAGACGCGTTTCGTAGCCCACGGATTTGAGGCCGGCAACCATTTTCGTGGCGGCTTGCTGGACACGCCAAATGAGGGTTACGTCTTTCGTGTGTCCTGAGTAAACAACTTGGTTGGTATATTCCAGGAGCGGTCTGACGTGGGTCCCATAGAGTACTGGGAATCCATGCGGGTAATACGGGAGAAGGTGCGTCGGATCATCCGTAAAACGGCGAACGCCTTTCGGGCAGACTTCTGATGGTGCAGTGAGAAGGACAAATCGGAGGAGACACAAATGCCCAAAGCCTTTTTGGCATCTGTCCTCGTGTTGTCTTCTGGTCCTTTTTCACCATGCATGACAGAGGTATTCGCTGAGTCACCTCCAAAAGACATATGGACGCACTTTCCGTCATTCAGAGGAAGGTTCAAGTCCAACGACCACTGCTTGGCAGCGTCCACATCCATTTGGAGGGCACCGGCATTGGTACTCCAGGATTTTAATTCATCCGCAAAAAGTAGACATGGACTCGCAAGAAAATCTGGGAGGTCGTTGACGTAGATCAGAAACAGCGCTGGTCCCAGGACGGAGCCTTGAGGAACTCCAATGGAGACTGGCGCTGGAGAAGAGTTGGTCGAGTCTATTCACACTCGGAGTGATCTGTCTGATAGGAACGCCTTGATCCAACGAAGGATTTTTCGCTTGAATCCCGTGAGACTCGAGTTTGTGGAGCGGCGGACGTATGGAACCTATCAAATGCTTTTGAGAAGTCGAAAGATATGGCATCCGATATGAGTCCTTCACCCTTGGCTTGGGTTAAGCTGTCCATAAACACGAATGTGTTTGTCAAGCAGGGGCGGTTTGAAAGAAATCCGTGTTGAGACGGAGATATCAGGTTGCTGGAAGTAAGGTGATCTAGGATAGCTCGATTCAGTATGCGTTCTATCACCTTGCACGGCACGCTAGTGAGACTTATAGGCTTGTAGCTGCCAGGCGACAGTCGGTCACCAGATTTGTAGATTGGTGTGACAATAGCTTCCTTCCAAGCAGAGGTAAGGCGGCCCTCGTCAAGCGACTGACGAAACACCAGGTATAAATGATTTGCCAGTGTGGAGGACGTTTCCTTCAGAATCCTTGGATGGACCTCGTCGGGCCCCAACGCGCAGAATGGTTGATCTTGTGCAAGAGTGGGCGAATGCCCTACACCGTGAAGACCAAGTCGGTTAGAGGCTATTCGTAGTTCCGCCTTGACAAGAGTGGACTTGACGAAGACGCTGGGGCTAAGTAGAGACAAGCATAGTGTTCTCTGTAAACCTCAGGTGCCACTGCTGAGTCATTCGTCGGTTCTCCCTTTCTGTCCCTCAAGGAGAACGCGGATGGCTTGTTTATGCGGCGGTCTCATATATTGAGCGAGGTCCAGAATGATGGCTTGTTTCCGCATGTTTCTTTTATGGATTTCTGATTTACAGCGGTTCCGCATTTTACGAAATGCCAGCTCATCTTCTGTATCCCCTGTAGTCAACTTTTTGAAAAAGAGTTGGGATCTTTTTTCCAGAAGTCGTCGAATCCATTTTGGCAGCCTGCGGTTCATCCGAGTGCGTACCGGTGCTTTTGGAACGAACGTCGCGTCAGCCTCGTGAACTTTCTGGACAATGGTCCTATATAGTTCTTCCACCGGAGCTGGTCCCTGGGTGACTTGTTCAAGGAAGGTGCGCATTCCTGAGAGGTCTGCACGGCAGAAGTCTCGAAACCACGTTTGAGGTTCGGGATTTCTGGCCCAATAACAGATGAAATCAAAGGTCGGCACACAGTGGTCGCCATGTCCCAGTGGAGCGTTAATTGTTACCTGATCAACGAAGTTTCTTTCGTTGGTGATGGCCAAATCCAGCAGGGATGGTAGTTGTCCTGCACGGTATCTGATGGGTGCAACGACATGTTGAAACCAATCGCTCTGTTGAACGACTTCAATCAGCGGGGCTGCAAAAATCCACCTGATTCGACGCGCTGGAGCTCCATCCAGGAGGCCCTTAGGGCGTTGAAGCACCCACTAGCAGGGAATGAATGGAGTGGTAGTTGGTGGAGAGTTCTCCAAGGGTTTGTATAAGGAATTGGTCACCTTCAGATGGACTCGAGGGGCTACGGTAGACCACAACGAGAAGGACAGAATTGGATCGGCGCAGCGGGTTTTGGACCCACAGTGCATCGCAAAAGGGTGCGGGGGTGGTGTCAGAGAGGACAATCGGGTTTGGTACGGCCGCATGTAAGTACACAGCAAACCCACCTGCCCGCCCTCGTTTTGAGTCGGCTCGAAAAATATGGCAACCGTCTATCGAGACCTCCGCGTCAGAGACATCTGGTGTGAGCCAAGTCTCCGTGAATGCGATTATGGACGGTTGTTCAAGGCAAGATGACTGCTTAACATAGCCGAGTTTGTTGAAAAGGCTGAGGCAGTTTGTGGAAAAGCATTTCAACACCGTCTCCGCAGCCTCCAAGGGTGAGGAGCCGAAAGTTGAGTGACCAGGGTGGTTAGCAGACTTATCAGTTGTGCGCCGGGTTTGAGCCCAAGGCTCCGAAGGGGCCTCTGGGGCGATGTCGTCTGCTTCTTGTCTTCGTGGTTTCTAGAGGTGCCTTTCGCCTGTGAGGTTCTTTTCGCTCCGAGGGAGCCCAGTTTGCTCGGGCCTTTTGGCTTTGAGGGATGAGGTCTTTTTCCCTGTGGGCGAAAATTTTGAGCGTTGCTGTTTGTAGCTCTTTCAGTACCCCCATTTCGGCGACCAGATTTACTGTCGATCAGAGATTTGCGGCAAGTATTCGCCTTCTTGAATTATTGGGTGTTTTGGCGCGGTTTGGCCGGAAAAGTGTCTCTATGAGGCCCTGGGCGCTGGTTGGCAGCACCAAGAAGTAATGATTTTGGTGGCTGGCGCAAAAGGCTCGTTTTCGCCGAGGACTGCGCCTTGAAATCGGCCAACAGTTTTCTAATCTGGCGAATTTTGTGTGGCTTGTTTGGCTGCAGTCGCCCATCTTTCGTGTTTGTGTGGACACCCGTTCCTTCGGCGATAAGCGTGGCCAACTGGATTTACGAGGGATTTTCCGGATGGCTTTAGTCATGTTTATGGCTTAGGTTGTCGGGGTCCTGGGCGACGGTTTTGTCCACAGGCAAAGAGCCCGCTTTGACGGCCGTTTTAAGGCAATGATATTAGCCCCGTAGAACCTAATATTTACCTCAAATTAAGGTGTCTAAGCGTACTTACCGATCACTGTTCTGATGCACAAAACGGCCGTGGCAACATGCGCTTCCGTCTCATCTTTCGTGGCCAGTAGTCCTGGAAAATATAATCCGATGTTATCAACCACACAAAGAGATGAGGGGACATGAGCACCCCAGCTGAGGTCCGCATGTCTCGCTCTCTGTATGCTGCCATAAATATAACGAGACAAGTCTCCTGCACTTTTTGCCAGTGGACAACTTTATCATGCAGGGTGACAAAGGACCAGAAGACAACACTAGGATAGATGCCAAAAAGGATTCGGGCATCTGGCTCTCCTCAAACTTGTCCTTCTCCCTGCACCATGAGAAATTGGCCCAAAAGGCATTCACCGTTCTACGGATGATTTGGTGCACCTTCTACCGCTTTGCTCTCACGGACTTCCAAATACTCTATGGGGCCCATGTCAGACCGCTCCTTGAATATACCAACCAAGTTGTTTACTCAGGACACACGAAAGACGTAACCCTCATTGGGCGTGTACAGCTAGCTGCTACGAAAACGGTTGCCGGCCTCAAATCCGTGGACAACGAAACGCGTCTCGCGGTGCTTGGCCTCTTTCCCTGGAGTATCGCTGCTTCCAAGGTGACCTAATTCCTACTTATGCCCTGATTTAACAAGGTTTAGCCAACAGGATTTTCACTGTTGAACCGGCTAACACACGGCGGGGACACGGTAAGAAGATCTTCACGCTCGGGGGGCACACTTTCATTAGGCAAGAGTTTTTCTCATTTCGGGTAGTAGCTGCGTAGAATAACCTTCCTCCGGCGGTTGTCCACGCTCCTTCCAGAACCCAGTTCAAATCACTATTAGACACTTATTCATGCGAGTCCTCTCGCTGACAAGCATACCGCTCCGCGTTGAGAACTTTAAGAGCAGCTCTACACCCTTTTTCACTTGTGCCTTTCAGGTGAACGACAGCCGCTGAGTGACAAGAACAGAACCGACCCGAGAGACTTGGGTGGGAGCCTTGGTGCTGTGTACCAACCTTTCTGTTCATCAAAAAACTCCGGCGTCCTGCACAGAACCATTCTCGCGTTTCGTTCTTGTACATTTTTTTTAAAACCTTTCCATTCTTACCGGTGGTCGGTATTCGCACATTGGAATTTTTTGAGTTATGGCGTGTCCCTGATAGAATAAGCAATCGGAGAGTTGAGCTGTGTGTACTAGTCCAGGGACATGGTTTCTTCTGTGAACAACGTAATTTGGTAATCTGCAAGAATATGAACGCAGATTAGGACGGTTTTTGTTTTAAACACGTACTCCACTTTTAAATTTTCCGCAACTTTGAGCATTGTGCGGATAATGGGAAGCATTCTTTCATCACTAATGCGATCGAATCCAAGCTGGGAACCCTCTGTACCTTCTCTGGTCTTCCGAGATTTTTTAACAGTATACCCGAAAATGCCCTAACTTAGCGTAAGGAAATGCTTTTCATCGTCTCTTGCTCATAGACAGCCTTTCTCACCCGCCGGATATCCAAAGCTGTAGTTTATTTAAGAGGAATACCAGCCATGAATTGGGGCGGCCATGACCGCCATTACACGGGATCTAATGCAATCGTTTTAGACACCGTCCTCAAGAGGCAAGGTGACAAGATGGACTGTGTAACTCCGACATATGCTGACCCATCAGAAAGACCTCCCCAAACTTCCTACAGGGTCTATGCTATCTCGAGCCATTTAATATTGTACATTACGAAGCTTTGCTTGGTTTGCTACGTCTGTCCTTGAGCTGAGCGGCCCTTCCTAGAATTGCAGAATTTTGGGCTTTGGACACCGTTGCTTCATCGTCTGGGGGTGTTGCCGTGCTTTGGGGGCTTTTACATGGAGATTCCCACTGCACCAATAGTATCACAAGTCTAAGCAATATTTTTGGACGTGATTGGTGCACGTAGGCGCAGTGTTATCAGAGAGATCCTGTGAACGCTCTTGATCCACCTACAGTGTACGGAAAGTTATTTTTCGGTGACCTAAGAGTGGGCCACCTATATCCTCGACTCTCATTGTTTTGGATTTCCTGATTAACTATGTCGAAAACAGAGGTTTTATTTCACCAACGACATTTTCGAATCACTTTAGCCAATCCGGCTACTATTGACGTAGCGCAAGCGGACCAGTATCAGAAACACCCATCATCGGAAACGGTTTTGTTAGTCACCCCATCCTTATTTTTTCCGGAAAAAAAGCCTTAGCTGTTCTTTATAGTTTGATTGAGGGCATCGCCACTGCAGTTGGCGCCTAGTCCAAACCAGACGCGTGAAGTACACTGCCTTTTAAGACGAAAATATTTAGGCGCTCATAATGAGGTTTGCGAGGCTATTTTCATGTGCACAGTTTGATGCAAACGCATGACTGAGTCCTATTATCCACCACAAAAACAAGGCTATTCCCAGCTCTTCCACAATCACCTATTAATCAATGGGAACATAACCGGAAATAAGCTGATTGCTTCTCATTCATTATGTGAATAAGGTATGCATTCGTTGAGGAGGGAAACATTTTACTTCGACTCATTACCCGAATTACACCAGAACATATGGAACTGCAGATGGAAATGTCGTTAATCATAACTCGTTTTTGCCCAGCGCACATAATCAAATTGAAACAAATAAAAGCCCCTATTTGCTGGCTATGTGACTGCGGTTATGCCTTTGTGAAGCCGATGGCCACGACGAATTTTCTCGCAATCCCGACCTGGCATCAACAATTTGACCCATTCTGTTCGTCTCGTTTCGTTGCGAGTGTCAGTGCTGTCCACGGTGATGATCGTCCTCTTTATCACACTTCGTCGAACAGCTGTTTGTCAAAACGGACCAAAAAACCTGCGATCCTACATTGGCTTCGTTTTACCCTGTTTCCTCGGCAGGAATAAAGAGAAGCCCGCTGCGGCCCAGTGACTTTAATTGTGACGTTTGTTACGGGGCTGTTTAAAAACCGAAGTATATCAGACCATTGATGGCACGGCACTGTCATACCCGGTTTGATAACAAACCCCCAACTATTCCCTCCCTTCTCCCAACCGTACGCTCTTGCTCACCCTTCCATTAAGTGAAAATACGAACAAGCTCCCCAACTGACCCAGCTGCCTCCATGACATATTCATTCAAGTCTGTTGAATCTTTCATTCGAATTGAACGATTTCTGTGTCTCTGTGCTCCTCGCAAAGTTCAATAACTTTCTATAAGTTCATGTTCTGGCCCGTGTGTTGCCCTCATCTCACTCTTCCAAAGACCTAATATGTCCGAATCCAAAACAGCGATAACACTGAATCGCTGCAACTTCGCTGTACATAATGTTTCTGAGATCCCTTTACCGCTTATCCGCTTTGCTAATCCCTCAACTTCATCATCCTCACTTACGATTTGTGCGACCCTGACCATGAGCCTAATAGTCAAGGGCGGCAAGGCCTCAGGCTGGTTTAAAGTTTCAGGTCAGCATGAGCGGCTGGATGACGCCAACTCTGTTACCTCACCTGATCTCATGTTCTGGTTACTCGTTTTTCACAGTAATATCTTTCTCGACACGTGTCAGGCAGAAAGCCACTTGTTTTGCCCTCCCTCGCTTTGTTTTCAGCCCACTACCTTCAAACACCAACGATCCGATCTTGCTCGATATTCTTTCCAAAAACGCGTAGTAACTGCGCTTCCATGCCCTTGCCGGTCTAGTGATGACCACGCCTACTTCGGATAATGCCCGTACCCTATGACGCCGTCCCGTTTCTTAACCAGCCTTGTGTCAAAAGCCCCACCAGTCATTTTTCTGGCTGTTACGTTATGCGCATTCTTGGCTGTGTGCCATCCACAAGTTGGGGACCGGCCGAACGGATCACCTAAAACAATCTCTGGGCACCACCGGCTTTCTGAACCTCCTTCATCTCTTTGGCTTTCTGTGTCCAGCATACTTAACTGTCAGCTGGCACGTTCACTTTCACTCAATGTCTGGTAATCCATCGCACCGGGTTGTGTTCGGAGCTGGGTGAGATATTCCTCTGAGCTTTAAGCAGTGTCACCGTTACGCCGATATCCAGTGCTTGTGTGCGCCTGGTCGGGTCGTGCCATAGGCGAAATTTCCAGCACCATGCAAAGGAGCGACAATCTCGTCCCAGTCCGCGCTCACGTCTGATGGTGTAGCATTGGGAGGGGTCTCTAGAGGATGATTCTTTTAAGTTCGTCTAACGCCCAGATCTGCCATTCTCCCAGTTGCCTAACGATTTGTCCGCATACTGCGCGGCCCAGGAAAACGTAGGGAGAAGCGACTTCTGACGAGTGCGTGGTGGGTGAGCCAACGACGCACAATGCATTTTTCTGCACAACCATTGTGGGTGTAATAAAAAATTTAACGTCAAAATGTTGCACTTCTTTGCATATGTGCTCAGTCCAAAAATCACCCCCATCTACCGTCACTTTTTTGCGATTTGTTTTAACCGATCTCCTTTCGAATTTTCTGGCGCACTTTCGGCTTTGAACTTGGTGTGTTATGGCTTCGAAAGTGGCTTTACAGGCGGTCGTCGAGAAATTTGTGCTTCTGTCGCTTTCATCCTTCACGGCATTTCAGAAAGCCTTAAATCAATACATGAAGGATAACTTTGTGGTATTTTTGCGTTCATCCAGCAACCGAAGACCAATGCTATTTCGCGTTACGAATGGGTCTACTGCAAATGCAGTGGGCAACCTACAAGACCAACGGAACGCTAGGGAATCAATCCGAAGAGGCTAGTAAGCCGAGCGTATCAAATGCAGTAACCTACAAGACCAACGGAACGCTAGGGAATCAATCCGAAGAGGCTAGTAAGCCGAGCGTATTTTCTGATAAAAAAGTACGTACGCCACCAGCTGTCCAGTGTGGTTTTGTCTACGGAGGCAAAGGAACTAACTGGTAGTCACCTCTTATTTTCCTGAACACAACCACAAGTTTCTGTACTACCGGCTTTCAGTTATTAGACGCCCAAGCGGTGACGAGTTGGGCATCTGCAAGGCCTTTCTGAAATATGGAACGCCCTCATGCGAGGTGCGGAAGTTTGCGGCGGATGAATTCGGCTATATTCTTACTACTTAGGATACATACAACTACCGCCGGAAGTGTCGACCGGCTATGTTTGGTAGACGCCGCGTAGTTGTGTTTTATTGTGGCAGATGAAATGCTTTTGGTCCTGGAAAATCGTAGGGAGACCGGACGCGTGCTTCTGTGCCGGCCAGAGGAAGGCCACTATAGCCACATATGCTTCTCTCGATGGAAGCAGATGGCGTTGATCCGAAGCTTCAAGATGCAGTGTATGAAGACGGAACGCATGCAACAAACCGACTTGGGTGAATTTTTCAAAGCAACTTATATGTAGATAAAGGCTGTATACTTTCTTCCTAACGGACGGCATGGGAGCCGGGCGTCCGGTTGTGTGCGTTCTTAGAGAGCGAGCAGTTTGCTCCCATGCGTAAACGGTTCGACTTATTCAAGGAAGTGATGGGCAAAATTGATCTGGTTAAGATTTATGTACTGGACAAGTTAGCGCCGCACATGCGTGCAGCCAGAGTTGTTTTTGACTGTGACGACATGCCTTGCTATTTTTATGTCCGCAAAGCCATCAAAAAGTACGTAAGTGTTATTTAATATCCATGTATTTTAGGTCAGACGCATTCCGCAAATAGCCGGCGCATATTTCACTGCATGGCTTGGCTGAAGAACGCTGAACAGTAGGTTTTTGTTCATCGTACTACAGACACAGATTCCTGCAGTCTCTGTGCCGCAACAATCCTCGATTTGTTTCCTAGCTTACGGTCCGCCTGTTGTACATCACCAGAAAATGGGCCATGCACACAGCCCGGAATGGATCATTTCAGGAATGTGACCAACAACCATGTGGAGAATGCGAACGGCTGACTTAAAGACCGACATGTTGGAGCATGCGATTCGAAAGGTGTTCTTGCACGCCGAGCGGCTCATGTGGGATTTCGAAATGCATATGTCGTACCACTGCGACAGACGGCAAATCCTGGAGAATGGCGCCCATGCTTAAATCAATACATGAAGGATAACTTTGTGGTATTTTTGCGTTCATCCAGCAACCGAAGACCAATGCTATTTCGCGTTACGAATGGGTCTACTGCAAATGCAGTGGGCAACCTACAAGACCAACGGAACGCTAGGGAATCAATCCGAAGAGGCTAGTAAGCCGAGCGTATTTTCTGATAAAAAAGTACGCGAAGCACCAGCTGTCCAGTGTGGTTTTGTCTACGGAGGCAAAGGAACTAACTGGTAGTCACCTCTTATTTTCCTGAACACAACCACAAGTTTCTGTACTACCGGCTTTCAGTTATTAGACGCCCAAGCGGTGACGAGTTGGGCATCTGCAAGGCCTTTCTGAAATATGGAACGCCCTCATGCGAGGTGCGGAAGTTTGCGGCGGATGAATTCGGCTATATTCTTACTACTTAGGATACATACAACTACCGCCGGAAGTGTCGACCGGCTATGTTTGGTAGACGCCGCGTAGTTGTGTTTTATTGTGGCAGATGAAATGCTTTTGGTCCTGGAAAATCGTAGGGAGACCGGACGCGTGCTTCTGTGCCGGCCAGAGGAAGGCCACTATAGCCACATATGCTTCTCTCGATGGAAGCAGATGGCGTTGATCCGAAGCTTCAAGATGCAGTGTATGAAGACGGAACGCATGCAACAAACCGACTTGGGTGAATTTTTCAAAGCAACTTATATGTAGATAAAGGCTGTATACTTTCTTCCTAACGGACGGCATGGGAGCCGGGCGTCCGGTTGTGTGCGTTCTTAGAGAGCGAGCAGTTTGCTCCCATGCGTAAACGGTTCGACTTATTCAAGGAAGTGATGGGCAAAATTGATCTGGTTAAGATTTATGTACTGGACAAGTTAGCGCCGCACATGCGTGCAGCCAGAGTTGTTTTTGACTGTGACGACATGCCTTGCTATTTTTATGTCCGCAAAGCCATCAAAAAGTACGTAAGTGTTATTTAATATCCATGTATTTTAGGTCAGACGCATTCCGCAAATAGCCGGCGCATATTTCACTGCATGGCTTGGCTGAAGAACGCTGAACAGTAGGTTTTTGTTCATCGTACTACAGACACAGATTCCTGCAGTCTCTGTGCCGCAACAATCCTCGATTTGTTTCCTAGCTTACGGTCCGCCTGTTGTACATCACCAGAAAATGGGCCATGCACACAGCCCGGAATGGATCATTTCAGGAATGTGACCAACAACCATGTGGAGAATGCGAACGGCTGACTTAAAGACCGACATGTTGGAGCATGCGATTCGAAAGGTGTTCTTGCACGCCGAGCGGCTCATGTGGGATTTCGAAATGCATATGTCGTACCACTGCGACAGACGGCAAATCCTGGAGAATGGCGCCCATGTTCTTAACGTGGTTTGTTGAATGACAACATATGCACGCTCTCTACTTTTGAGGCACAGTGCGTCCCGGAAGTCCGTGCGTTTCCGTGTTTTCGGGTCCAAAGAGTAACTATTATGGCTAAGGCGCATCAGGTTTAATCTAGGCCTCCTGCATCGCTTAATCTACCGGCGGGCTTACATAGCTGCCTGCGGCCCTGAATTTTCTTCCCGTATTCCCTATAATATCCGTAACTCAGGATGTTTACTCTCACTGTCGACATGTCGAACTTTTTTTAGACATAACTTTCCCTTGCCTTTATTCTAAACTATGGAACATGCTCCCCTCCCATATCCGTACTATCTCATCTCACGTTGGCTTTTGAAAGGCCATCGATTTTTACCCTTCTATCGAGGGAGATGAGCGCCTCTTCGCGCCTCAGCTTACACTAGATACTTTCTTTTGAAATAGGCCCTAAGCCTTTCTAATCAGCGCACTCACCCTGACTGTCTCGTTATTAGGTCCTACAACTTACACTTACCAACCTGAAACCCTTAGTATTAGTCCGCAATTGCGACAACCACCCTCCCAAGTGTTCTTATCTATAACCCGCCACTCTATCTCTCTCATGCCTGTCTCCACTGACCTGGTTGCATATCCTTCCTCCGACCTTCAGCTTTTGTACCCAGCCCAATTATTCCTAGTTTCGTCAAGCCGGGCCCATCCTGAGTAACTCTGTCAGCCCTATTTAATGTCTTGTGCTTTGCTTTGGATGGATTTAAATAATCTCAGCCAAACTAAAACCTCAGTTTCACACTGTTCCGAACCATTCTGCATCCCCTGAATGCGTGCAGCGTACACATATCAAATGGTGGGTCTGAAGATGCGCTATGAATGAAATACTTGTTTGGGCCCACAGCCCAATCATTCATACATACACATGGCACCGGTGCACTTCTACTTGACAGAGTGGTTCACACCAATCCTTCGTTTTCGTTTAGCCATAGTACACAGGCTCCGAACATCTCCATTCTACTCCCATTGCCCAAAAGGTAGTTGATGATTCATTCGCTCCCGCGACTTGCCTCCTCCAGTGGCTGTTTGCTGTTCGCTTGTTCAAAATGACTGAGCTGTTTTACTGGCCTGGCTTTCCCCCGACCGGATAAAATATCTGGTAGCTGGAGTTATTTATCAATGCACAAGCCGCACTTATGACTGCTTGGACGGTTTTCCACCTTGCAGATCTGGTAGCATGCGCGAGGGATGAAAACCTCGTGTGATGGACGGGTGCGCCCTGCAGGGAGGGTCGCCCTGTTACGTTGCACCATGGTGCGTTCGTATACTCGCCAC
>NW_008751804.1:1249640-1267479 GCF_000715545.1 Opisthorchis viverrini
ACATCCCTACAACAGTGCAACCAGTGAGTTTGCTTGCTTTCAGATTAAACCACATTTTTGAGACAAAACTTGTCATGTGCTCCCAATTTGAATTGTACCATCTCCATCTCCACTTTTGCTCGTCGTGACTCCGGCCATTTACCTAACCACCCAAGGTCACTCATGGCCAGCAATGGTTTCCAGTTTTAGTTCATGCCACCTGACTGTCTTTGATCTAGTCGAACTTCATGCCTATTTTTACCAACAAGTTGGGATGTAACCTAGTATTGCTTTATCATCGGGTGTTCCCCACTGTTTGTGACATCGTCCTACTTTTGTGCATTCCGCACCCCCACAAATCCCTCAGTCATGCCCCATTCTGACTGTAAAACTATGGTCATGCCAGACGGTATGCCACCCACAAGTTGGGAATAAACATTATTATTATTATTATTATTATTATTACTCGACACCTGTGAGTAAATGTCCGACAACTACGTTTAACGCTGTAGAGCGCCAGCTAGATGAAAGAGACGAAGATGATTTCATGTGACCCACTAGCTCCGGACAGCTGGCCCGTTAATGAAGCCCTATGCATTTCATGTAAGTCTCGTATTTCTTGAGGGGTGCATTAAGCAGACATGCGAAATGACCATTGAAGATGAAATTGTGTGAACAGGCACCTACGACAAAATAGCCGCTGAAGTGCATTTTGGAGTAAGTATCTCTACCAGTTTGTCGGCCGCACGCCTTATGGTAATACCCCAATGGTATCTTCCTCTCATTTCACGACGTCAACGGCCAAATGAATACTGCTTACGAAGAAAATCATGCGCCTCTCAGAAGGATATATGTGCAATTCAAAACAACCAATATCTCTCAACATTTCATGACGTCTATTTTGAGCCTTTTTCTCCTTTGCAGATGGATGAGTGCGCTCCGACATCGGGTACCCCTAGCCGCATGTTAGTCGTGTGCGTCAGTTAGGTTCGTTCAGCTGCCCGCTATGATCGACGTCGGTTACATGTTGTTACTCGATGAACTCCGGGGTCTTTCTGGCAAACGTGCACGATTTTAGCAATTAATGAAAGTGGACCGCGGAATTTTGACTGGCGACTAGAATCATGGAACGAAATTTGTTTGCATGAGTGCACCTACGTATATTTTGCATCTCTGAGGGCCATGTCTATTCCAGACTGTTTAGGATATTGTTTCTGGTAGAAAATTAGCTGGAGGTTCCGTCCATTGTAAGTAAATCAACGTTTCCCACAATTCGCGATTTTTTATTACGTCAGGCAACTTACTCACAGTCGGTGGTATTTATTGACCTTGAGGATTCGCTCACTTAAGCAAATCGCCATAGTAGATGATTTCCAATAATACAGGAACATATACATCGTAAAAAGGCATTCAATACGATGAAGTGGAAAGCCTGAAAAATACCGTAGCTTTGGAGAAATCAATTCCATTTGCGAATACTGGACGGCCACGTGGGGCGAATCCACAAATATATTCCAAAACTACTGCCAGTTGGCTATTAATTCCGCTCCATCGTTGTCTGCTGGCAATGTTGCCGATTAGGTTTTTTGGCTGGCCTTTCGTTGATGGATACCGTGAGGCCAGACGACTTCGGTTAGTTCGGAAGTTAGTACTGCATATAAACTGCCTGCAATGAACACACAGCTGAAGCGATTGTTCCCCATTGTCCGTACGTACCGAGTCCAATCCACGTCTGTCTCTTAATTGAGTCTCAGATACATGTGTGTCAATATCTTTGACAACCACCACGACGTCTAAGCTTTCAGCCCGCCGCAGCAGGGTAGAAAGAGCATCGCAGAACCTGCCTCTGACGCCACCGGAGGTACAGTCAACTGGACACGGGCAAACACGGTAAACAGACATCCATCACCTTGCCGCTTCATAGACTTTGCCAGACGAACTGCAGAGATGGGACCATCAACACGCATCCAATCAAGTAAGGATACTCCCTCCCGGTGACTTAGCATGATAACGACCCCTGAACATCCCTCTGCAGCAGCCTCTGGATGGCCGGAGATGCGCGGCGGGAAGCGAGTATAGACTGACGGAGCGATTAGCTCAGTCGCTGTGCTCGTATCTTGAATTATCGTTTCTGAGACGCAGCACAACCTAATGCCAAGCGAGTCCAGCGTGAGTTCACGAACAGCCTGTCTTCCTGCTTGCTTCAAAGTTCGGCCATTGAACGTGGCCAGATAGACTGGGTCGGGCCTTGAAGATTGGTTTGGAGATATCTGAGAATGCCGGTACCATGTGACTCCATATTGCGCTCAAAACCGGTACATGACAAACGCAATCATCGGTAGTAAGTGCTGGGCCTTCAAGGAGTGAGTTATTTTGGGGGTTAGGAGAGGTGAAAGAGAAAAGAAGCCCCGGTGACGGGTTTGGGCTTTAGTTCGATTTGGCCGTCAATGTTGTGGCAGTTCTGCTGCCTCCCCAGATCCAATACACTGGCTCCACATTCCCCGCAGTTTGAAGCTTTTTGTCACGTTCCACGCAGGAAGTTTTTCGCTATGCCCTCACTCGTGTTGTTTTTGCCCACCACTTTTACATCCTAACGATCAGAGCTTGTGTCATCCTATATGTTCTCCATAAAAGTTAAAGAGCCCTTGTAATTTTGGATCCCTACCCATTCCACCTCAGGTGTCATTAAGTTCACTTCGTTATTGCCCACTCTTCACGTCACCGTCACTTTTCCAGGAAATTCCCATTAATCACAACTCCCATCAGTCGTGCTCTTATTCTGACTTCAATACTATCATCATGCCTGGCGGCATGCTACCAACTAGTTGTGAATAAATATTATTATTAAGGGCAAGAAGGAAGACGTCAGCGGTAGCCTGTTTTCGCTTACCCGCACTGCTGTATGCAGCATGTAAGGCGACCCGTGTGATGGCACCGCACGACCGCCGGTGAGGCATCGGAGTATTGTTATTTGTAAGTGTCATGGTTGTACGTGGGCTGGGGTACTGTTTGTCAAACCTCAAACCATTAAATAGCCCGGTATGAGAGACTCTTTGAGTGTCACGGGGACACCCCTTAGTGAAGCTCCATGGATCGCTGAGGGGCGCGAACAATCACACTATGGTAAGGCCCAGCGTGTCCGTGATAGCATTGGTGAGACGGCGTACTTCCTTCATCTCGATGAAACTGATCTCCTGCTTGCGTCCGCTGTGTTGGTTTCTACCACAGTTATCTGATAATCACGCCAACAAGCTCGCACAAAAGACTGACCCTTAACATATGAAATTCTGACAAAATTTTCGTCCCCGCCCTCTGACCACCTGCGTCATCACGTATAGTGCGCGCACGTTTGTTACTATCTTAGATTTATTTGTCGTTCTTTCCGCGCTCCTTTCGGACCTGCAACAATTCGTGCAACAATTCGATATGCATATCCGTAAGTTGAAGTTTGTGTCCCTTTCGTGTGTACATTTTGAGTGTAGTGCCGTATGTTGTCAATAAAACACAAGAATTTGCTGTTCACGGCTTGTGATTTCACGTGCCATTTAATTAGGCTCCTCAGAATGTCTCAGATTATACATGTTTCTGTCATCAGTTGTGGTCGCTGTAGATGTCGCGTTTGGTGACTCTATAACCCACTCAATCCCTGCTATACATCTGCACAGACCAGAAATGCCTTCAACTATGCGCCAGGCTGCCTCTTTCCATGTCGATCTGTTCAATGGTTTTTCTAACCATCCTAAAGGCAACTTTGTATATATGATTATTCAGAAATTGAGTATGGAACTGCACGCCCAGTCTGTCGCACCCAATTTCACGTCAAACAACAAGCATCCTCTTCGTGCTTTGAACGTAGCCCTCTAAATCTCTCAGGGCCTACCTGAGAAAACGAACAGACCGCCGATTAACACTGGGGTTGACACTTCGCCCCAGTCAGTCGAGCTCTTTCCATCGGTAACACGCTGTGCTCCCAGTCCGCAAATCCAGTCGTGTTTATTATACCAACGTTTTCACCCACAATAGCAAAATGTTTATCCTTCTTTGTGTCATTTCCAGAAAATCAAAGAGTAAGTTCACCTCATTTCCTTGAACGCCAAGATCCTGGGTTGTGAGATGCTATCCCTTACCTCCGCAAATATTCCCACTTCACCGTCCCCGCCCGAGCTTTTTATTAGCCTGGCTACTGGCTTAACTCTTTCACGTTATCTAGTGATAAAAATGACTTTCTTGGCCAAGTCAGATTCCTTTGACAAGTTATCACCAAAGCTGCTTACCTGATTAGGTTTTGTTGTTTTAGGGTTTTGTTTCCGGCATTTTGCAATTTCATATCATGAAATTGATGTGTCCCACTGGCTCTGCTTTCCCCTCTGTTCTGATTTTGAGCTGCGGTGACTTACTTGATATGCAGCTCGAAAATTGAAAAATAAATCCACTATCAGGAGAAAACCGAGGTTTCATGCCTCATTGCGGTTAATTTTGGAGAGAGACAGCTAGTATAGACATACTCCAGCAGTCTTGTTTTACTAACAAGTAAGCGAGTATCTACTGATAAGAGCAAGCTTGAAGCGCAGGGTGACATAAAAGGCTCGTTATCTGTACCAGGAATCGGAGTTGAGGTGAGCTTGACCGTTGGTAGAAGGGGGCAGAACTGTCCTGTAACATGAAGATTTTGGATATTCAGTAAAGATACGGAGGTGGTCGTGGTTGATTTGCGTGAGTTTGTTGAGCCGACACATCCTGCGCAGAAAGAAGATAGATCCATATGACAAGGGGCAAAGCATTGTCTGTCGGACTCTGTGTTTTGATAGGAAGCGCCTGATGAAGTCATCAGCCCTCCCGTTTTCAGAGCCCTGAAGAACGTTGCTGGGTTGACGTTACGTGATCCTTTGTTTGGATCGCTCTATTTCACAGTCCACATGTGCCTGTAATCCTTCAAACGAGTTCGAAAAACAACATAAATAGAGAAGAGAAGAGAATTGCCGGAAAACGAAAAATTGCAGAGTAGGTCTGATTTGGGGTGGTGACCCAGATGACCGGAAGTTGACATGAGACTTTGGAGAAGAGGTTCGAATTACAATCGAGGTCGGTTAGCTGGAATCGGGGACAGGGTTTGAAGAAAAATTATCAGGATTCCCATGTTTAGGCAGTTGAATACTTGCCTTGGTTGATCTTGGTGCATTATTGTCCTGACTTCTCACCACACCGGTAGTTGGTGTTCTTTAGTGCTTAAGCCAACAATATAAGTGCTGGGTGATCCCCACTTTGAAGATTTGAGAGAATGCATGGATGTAATGAAACCAAGAAATTCCCGAATGGGCCAGGTATGCCGGCCACTGTTCCACCTGAGCACACAGGTATGTACCCTGCCCTTCCAGAAGTATGGGTGACTTTTTCGGTCTTTACATAGAAAAGATCAAGAGGAAAATATCTGTGATCGAGCGCTTGTGCCGGTTGTATAACTAGTCCTGGTCAGGGTGTGCATCCCGGGAAACCTTCTTGTGGATATAAGGATCTAACAATCGCAAGGTAGAAACACCGTCGGATGCAAGTCATCAGGTAATTATTAAAGCCACCTGATATAAGGCCTGTCACGTAGTTCGCCCTGCAAAGCCTGTGCCACCTTCTCTAGGCTGTGGTGGTGCATCGCTGAAAAGCCTTATCCTCCAAATATGCAACTTCACGCTTCTCTCACTTTCTTCAGTATTATTTCTCCACATGCTTCATTCAAATCTTAGAATCATTTGCATATTTCTGCGTAGCATTTACTATCAGATACCCATTGATTTTCCCACCGCGTATGCTGTTGTTCACCGTTGCCTCCAACTGGTAAATTACCGGTCAATCCAGCCCCTTCTTTCATTTTTCATTGAGCTATGTTGAACCATTTCGCTAACCGACTGTGTTGGAATTTCAAACCTATTTTATTGACCAATATGCTCCGCAGCATGATAGGCCAAACTCCTTAACTACTTGCTGCCTAATAACCAGTTCACACATGGCTTCGTTGTCTGTCCGCTCATGACGCTGTTCGTCCCGCACACATTTAGAACTGTGACTTTTAATGGGGCGCCGTTCAGCTGATTCACATTCTCAACTGGTCACACACGTTCACTTCGATCATTTATTGCCGTTCCACATCATACCCATCTGAATGATGATTACCGCCCAGGACAGTGTTTGTTTGTTAGCCGTGGCAATTTCTCCTGACCCTTTTGCACGTTTTTTCGTATTACGAGTCCTTGAGCTAATTGTGGCAACCTTACTGTCTCATTTAGATGCCAGAAACAAACCACGCTCTGCTATCGATGGACCCAAGTATATTACAGCTTTATGGTGGTCTCTTTCCGTCACAATTCGTTGGCCTATCTTAACTACCTCAACAGCCTTAACTGATTCACCCCGGATGTTTATACATGTGGCTGTCCAAGGACCCACGTGTGAAGTCACAATGACGTTACCGCGGCTGCAATACTCAGTGTGACAGCCCGCTCGTTCACCCATCCTTTGCTGATCGTGTTGCAAGCACCCACAACTCATCCCAAATTAATGCAAAATCCAACTCTATCGTCTGATTGATCTGCCCTAAGTTCACTCACCCCCCTCAGTGAAAATCGTCTGGTTCTGGTTGACGCCGACACTTCCAGCCCCTATAAGCACAATAACCGACCGGCCGCATTCGGATCCAGTGAGTCCACCCGTTTCAGGCATTACAACATCACTGTGGTGGAAAGACTTTTTTCCCTGTTTACCAAGTGTGGATCATTATTTACATTTCAACGTACACGAACTGAGGCATTGTTAAACAGCTGAAGGTTATACCACTCTTGCAACAGTTGCCAGTGTAATCAATATTCGTGAGGGTTAGTGCTAACATCTAAATGCTTCATCGTTCAAATGTTCAGCTTTCTTTGGTTCCGAATTTCTGCCATATTACTTAAGTGTCACTTGCCTGCCAGTTTTTTCAAGCCCTTATCTGTGTCGGGCAGTGCCCACTTTTCTATCACAGTCCCGCCTGGATGAATTGCCGTGCGGCCCAAACTGGCGTCTGTTTTCCGTTCATTTCGACCATATTGTCGTGGTGGTAACTGACGATGCGACACCAACAGGTTTAGAATAAACTTTATTTTTGCTAACTGCAATCGTTCTACACCGTCCAATTTTGTGTCCCGTGTTCCGCCATGCTCTGTCTGCCTGACCGAACCTCGGCTCACACAAGAAATCAAGTGCAGCATTGCAGACCTGACGAGACATAGGACGTAATGTGCTGACAACGTGCGACCAGACGGGCGACGTATGCGTCCTTTCTGCTAGTGCCCTGCTATCATCCATAAGCGAACTGGCCCGCCAGCCTGATCTCTGTCAACATCCTACACTTTATGCTACATGAGTAACTGCTTGTCCACCTCGTCGCTACCAAGACGATAGCGATATTTTCACATCCAAAACTGTCAACCAGGTTACCGGCGTAAACACTTACCACCTCCCATTGGCGCTCACTGTTCGCACTATGAAATAGAATTTTTGAGAGTTATGACGTGTCCCTGATTGACTGACGCAATCAGGTAAGTGAGTTCATAGCACCAGTCCAAACTTTTGAGCCCTATTTGGGCATCTTAGAGTCTTACAGACGCTGGGAAATAATTTCACCAGAGATTTCCGCCGGAGATATGATTGCTTCAGTGGACGATGAGCTGCAAAAGTGTGAACGTAGAATAGAATCGTTTTCGGTTTGAGCACATACACATTAAAATGCAACATTTTGGCGCAGAGTTTCACTCCACTCCCAAACATTTTGCAGCCAAAAGCATTGTGCGGCTTTTGGGCACCCTTCCCAATATTAGATTTTAAATACCTACCAATCTGCTGGGTCACTCACCAGGCCGCTTATTTTGACCGCCTCCGAACTCCAAGATTTATCTGTATAGATACTCGACCTGGCACTATGATACCGATGCACTCTTCGTCCTGCGGGATTCTTGATGGAACAAAGTTTATAAAAACGTGACCTCCTCCCCACAATGAACGTGGAACCTCACCTGCGGTTAGGAACAGCAGCGACATCCTATCACTGGGTATCCTGTGCTACTGGTGTTACTCATCTGTGACTTCTACAATAGACTTTGCACAAGAGCATCGTGAGTACATCGGCGTACGCAGCTGGATTGGATCAAGTGGTCTGCCCTGAATCATGTCCCGAAAATTGGATGAAGAAACGAACTTCTGTAGTCTCGAGACATGAAAACGTCTTATCTTAGCGTACACCTTGGCTCTGACAGGTAACAGAATTTCACCGGGTGTGTCCACAGACCAACACATTTTTTAGGTTAAGCATATGCACGCCAAGCTGTGCCAGGCAATTTGGGGCCTACAAGAGCCCGCCCCCTCTATGAAGTACCATAACAATAAGGTGTTGCATAAGACAAAAGAAAGCATGAACACTACTTTGCGCACGAAATTTTCCAGAGAATCTTTCTGATCTGTCTGTTCATCATGAAAAACCAGGCCCTTTCCATTAACCTTGGAAATTGCAAACACCTCCCGTTACTGCATGATGCGCCCGAGGGCATGAAAGTGCTTGGTCTCCATCCATTGAACTCTTGACCCTGACAGCACTCAACCATAAGCCCTCAAGGAATGTTTGAATGCGCCATCTTCAGTTATCTGCCTCCGTACTTGCGCACAAATTTTCCAGAGAATCTTTCTGATCTGTCTGTTCATCATGAAAAACCAGGCCCTTTCCATTAACCTTGGAAATTGCAAACACCTCCCGTTACTGCATGATGCGCCCGAGGGCATGAAAGTGCTTGGTCTCCATCCATTGAACTCTTGACCCTGACAGCACTCAACCATAAGCCCTCAAGGAATGTTTGAATGCGCCATCTTCAGTTATCTGCCTCCGTCGATGGGGCGTCCCCAGACAATATGTAGGCCCGGCTGGAGCTGTTTCTACTGATTTGGTAGTCACCACGACCCAGATAACTAAGGTTCCTTTATTCTCACGAAATTTCCGAGCAGAACAATGTGAATGTCTATGCACAACTGAGCGCTTTACTACCTACCAACAAAAACTTCTACGCCCATCGCAGCACCTGCTCTCCTGTTTCCTCCCTGATTGGTGATAAGAAACCCCCCTCTCACACCGCCCCAGCTGACGGGAGCGACACCCTAACTGGTCGTATGTCCTGCGACTTCCCGCCCGCCCAAGACAAAGTCCTTCATAAGATTCCACTTTTTGATGAATGGCGATATTGGTTTACAATCTAGGGGGCTTTCTGGCATGGCGGCGTCGGGGACTGAAGATCGTCTCGCTTTCATATCTTCGACGAAGTTGTAGAATAAACGGCGCTGAGGACAACAGTATTCCTATTTTTAGTGATTCACGCTGTGCTCTTTCGCCCTGACTGTATTGTGCCACTTTAGGTAAAGACGGTGCAGAACTATGGTGCGGAGATATTTATACTCTAGCTGGGCTGTCGATGTCCACGCCTCCTGGGCTTAAAACACCACCAAACGGCCCAAAACAACCCTCTGCACACCCGTCTGGAGAATCCGCTATTTAATCTCGTTTACGAACAGGAAACGACGCCGCTTTTTGCCATGGTTGCTACCAATAAAGACTGGGATTTGTACTGCATCTAAGCGTTCACCCTATGACGACAATCCATCATTCCAAAACATGGCTAAATCTTTCTACTCCGTGGAACTCTGCGGCCTTGATCAGGACTTTTTCTCCCTTTTGTACTTTATTGTGGGACCGCATTGTTCCCCTGGTTGGAAATTCACGTTAATATGTTCAACAATATACAGCGTAAGTCTACAGATTATTTCGCCAAGCTCCGGAAGACCCTCTACACCAAATATTTACTGCGCTTGGATATTTTCTCTGTGGACTCGCGAGCTTCTAGTCTGTCCAATATATATTTACAGCTATTTTTTCCGTTTGGTAGACGTCGTCACTTTTTTATCGGCCTTCGAAGCCCGTCCCAGATTTTCGCAACAAGCGTACACTGTTCACGCTAGAATAAACTTGCATACAGGGCGAACATGGCGTTCTCCTTATTCTCCCAACCTATTCTGCTAACTCAATGACCCACAGGCCCACTACTCACCATACTTCTGTCACTTTTCTTCCTTATTTCGTAATCCATTCATATATGAAGTGTAAATGCACAGTTAAGGGTTTCCCGTGTGAAGTGATTGCATAGCACATTCAGGTACTGTATCCCGTTAAGGGTTTCCCGTGTGAAGTGATTGCATAACACATTCTGTACTGTATCCCGTCTACATTTTCACTCTCACAAAGCTATTGTTACCCTGCGCCACAAATTGCTGCGGTGTCTGACTATCCCTAATTAGGGCATGATAAGCCTTGTTCAGGATTAGCAGCGCAAGTGGTGAAGCCACTTTCCTTTTCTTTCCGAATATGTACCAGGATCAATAGCCCAATTGAGCGAATGCATGAGGACTTGGTTTCCCACCGAAAAACTGATCAGATATGCGCTGCTTGAGTTTCTTTGAGTTGTGTGCTCTATTTGAACCTAATATGGATGCGGTTCCAGAAAATAATTCTTTCACGAATTCCGTTTTATCGCCAGGTATAGTCTGAATCACCGATGTATCTCACGTTACCGAGCAAACTGAAGTTAGAAGAGCCCCAGACAACAAAAGACGCCCTGAAAAATTTTCAAACCCAAAAAAGAAACGGAAACGAAAAGACGAATTTCCTACCCAATTTACATGTCTAACGTTGACTTTATATTTCTGGGCCTGAGGCCCCTTCGTGAGAACAATCCAATTACAGCGCTGCACATTGCACTATCTTAAGAAAATGTCTGGTCGCACCTCCACATTTGTTTTTTCTCTCATCCATTGTGCACGGATTATTGTACAGAAGAACAAATACTTACCGGTTCTGTGGGCTATCGGTTCCCTAGTCACGCAACAACCAATTAAACAAAAAAGCAGTACTGGCACGTGCGCGCTCTTTTGTTTTAAACAGTGAATTTCCCAGGACTCCCGTTGGGCGCTCGCCATCTTGTTTACTTCCGACCAACTGCTCTCCCGTTTTCGACCGCTTTTCTCGCCTGTTCATCGCTTCCCCTTCTAGATAATGGCTGAGGACCTAGACGTAGAGGCTATGCTAGAGGCCCCGTACATGCGTGACGTAAGTTAGCGTTTTCTTAGGGGTTAAAGCATTTGAGGGGCTTTCGTTGACGGAACTTCTTTATGTTTTGTTAGGATACCCGGGGTTTACGACCTACGTAGGTCGTCAACGTACGTTGACGTCGCTCTGGACGTCGGGCCCCTTCCACCTTCAGATGTAGTTATCGATTGATTGTTTCGGTATGTTTCACCCGCGTGATTATTTTCCTTCGCTTGTCTTCCCTCGCCCCTCCTCTACACCCCTGAAACTCCTAATGTTGTCAATCGATAGGGACACTCGAAGTCCAACGGTCATCGTCGGCGCGACCGGTCCAGGTCACGAGATCGCTCCAGGAGGTACGAATATTGGACCCTCTAATGACTTTGATTGTTAGGCATCGCTCCAGAAGTCGCAGTCATGATCGCCGCCGCGACAAAGACTATGACCATGACCGTCATCGTGGTGACCACAAGCATCGATCTGGGCATGATCGCGAACGTCACAAGTCATCGCGATATGAGGAACCGCGTGATAGTGAGAAATCGCACCGGAGCAGTGAACGACGCCAGAAATCGTAAGTTATCTCTATCCATATTACCAGTCGAACTTTATTCTTGTAGGCCAGAGTTGACTCCTGAAGAGCGCGATGCTCGGACGGTGTTTGTGTGGCAGCTTTCAGCTCGTATCCGACAACGCGATTTGGAGGATTTTTTCACATCTGTTGGGAAAATCCGTGACGTTCGGCTCATAATGGATAACAAAACAAAACGCTCCAAGGGAATCGCTTACGTCGAATTTCGCGAAGTCGAATCGGCCCAACTTGCACTAGGTCTTACGGGGACACGTCTTCTTGGCGTTCCAATCCAGATCCAACAGAGTCACGCGGAAAAAAACCGAATGAATTCAATTCCCTCGGTTCCGAAACCTACACAACAAAACAGGGGGCCAATGAAACTCTACATAGGATCGCTTCATTACAACATTACTGAGGAGATGTTAAAAGGCATTTTCGAGCCGTTTGGAAAGATTGATGACATCAAGCTGATCAAGGATCCGGCTACTGGACGTTCGCAGGGATACGGCTTCGTAACTTATGCAAACAGTGACGATGCCAAAAAGGCCCTTGATCAGCTGAACGGGTTCGAGCTTGCTGGTCGTCCCATGAAGGTAAGGTCGACTTACGGATAATCGTTACTTTCCTAGGTTAACCACGTAACAGAGCGCGGCGAGTATGCGGCCCTCAGTGCCCTCGACAATGATGATGCTGATCGTGCAGGTGTGGATCTCGGGACTACTGGTCGCCTAGCTCTAATGGCAAAATTAGCTGAAGGTACTGGACTAGAAATTCCCAAGGCTGCCCTTGCACAGCTCCACATCGCTCAAAACAATCCTGCTCTTGGGTCAGCTAGCGGTATAAGTTCTTCTTCTGCAGTTGCTCCACCGGTATGCACTCAGTGCTTCATGCTATCAAACATGTTTGATCCACATACTGCAACGCGCACCATCTTTAACGAAATACGGGACGACGTTATCGAGGAGTGCAGTAAGGTCGGCGGGTGTTTGCATTTATTTGTGGACGAGACAAGCGCCCAGGGGAACGTCTACGTTAAATGTCCAAGTATTGCTGTAGCCACACAGTGCGTGAACATGTTGCATGGCCGCTACTTCTCTGGCCGACTAGTTACGGCTGCTTACGTTCCCCTGATCAACTATCACCAGTTATTCCCAGATTCAGTCACCGCGAAAACACTACTTCGACCTTCCACATGATTGTACATATCGTTTCTCACTTATCACATTATACTGTAAATGTTCAACAGCGTGCCTTATGAGTCTAGTACCATCGGGTATTTACCATTGTGTGAATGGTGAACGGCAGACGTCTTTCCAATCGTTGCTGGGTGGTTTTGCCATCCCCTAGGCACGCCGTGCCTCGGGTCGGTGCCGTATTAAGAGGCCCATAGTCGCAGGCAAACGCTGTTCTGTAATGCATGGAATTGCTGCTAGTGGACCACGTTGGACCGAATCTGGTTCTGTCCGGATGTCCTCGTTTTAGGGCCTTGGGAATTGTGTAATGTTTACTCTACTGTACTCCCTCAACGGGGAAGGATTCGTTGGGAGTCGAAACGCTCCCGGGACGTTCTCTCAAACTGAGTACGTGGACAGTATTGCTCTCCTTGGTTCATATCCTTCCAAAATGCAAATCGTTAAATAACTTGACTAGTTCTGCCGCACGGTTTGGCATGCGCTTCAAACCTGCAAAATGTAGAGTTCTCGTGGATTGGCTAGAGGTGAAATTACTCGTATCGGGAATTCAGGACAGCTTTTTCCGAGCTCTTATATCTATGGCTCCGACGTGACTGCAGCATCCCGGGATGGGGACCCCGAGACTTGAGTCAACACTGGTTAATGTACCTGGCAGAAGTGGCCCGATCGCGCAGTCAGTGGCGCTCATGCATTAGAGCTGTCACTGTTGTGTAGTGTGCCTGTGGTACACGGTTTATAGCTGATAAACTAGATAGGTTGACTGAATAGAGGTGAATCCATATTCATCATCGGTTGATTGGTACACGAAAGCGCGTGAACAGTACTACGACGATCGCTATTCATATAAACGCTCACGGGTTCATACGACTATCGTGGACAAGTGTGAACCTTTGCTGTATCACATCTGTTAACAGTTAGAATGGAGCGTATCTCCGTAGTTAAGTCCCAGTACACAGTGAAGCACGGATGAAGTGGAGTTATCGTGAGTAAAGACTGGCCTTACACTCAGCACTTGTGTTGCGAATGATATGGATATCCTTGTGGGACTTTTTGTAAGTCGAGAGATGACTATCCGTTTAGGCCCTTTGAAAGTGACTTATTTTGGGGTTCATGTTCGTTTAGAGTCGTGCAGTCTTCATTTCACTGCAGCGACCGCCGGTTTACGCTGTCGGACGCTCATTTACAATTAATATAGAGTTTTCGTTATATCGTTTTTTGGAGGCCAACGGGGTCATTGGTCCAATCTTCCTTACTAGTGAATCGCAGCAACCTTTACCAAATCTCGTGATCGCCGTTTATCCGAATCGTTATTGCGTCGGCCGTCTGCCTGTTGCGTTCGGCTTCTTCTGTGGATAATCTTGGTACACTGGGTCCATAACCCTTCGGATTTTGCAACTTTCTTCACTGGCGTATCTTTGTTCACGTTCTAAGCTACCGGTCAGTGGGGACGGTCCCGCTTGGCGATTCGAGTGGATCATCTGTGTTTAATACAATTCTAACAACGTAGTCAACTGCCATGTTACAACCTGCTTGGATTTGCATAACGCTCAAGTTAGTTTATATAGCTCCGTCGAAGCCAATGAGGTCTGTGCACACTCCCAAGAGATGACTTCGGTTTCCAGTCGCAAAAAGTGACTTAAAACGTTCAAATCAGTGTGGCCAATATTGCTTCATAATTCGTGGTAACTCAATCCAGTGGTCCCCTTACCTTGCGGTCATGTGTATTGTACTATTGCTAATCACTCACATATTCCAGCTACCTGGCACCGAAGATGAAAAGAAAGGAGCTGAATTAGTTTGGGCTAGAAAATGGTAGTTCGGCCGCAACACCATTTCAACACCTAGCTACCAGGTCATGTGAAGGAAACACATGGCTGAGGTGCCGCCTGGTCTCCCAACCCTAATAAAAAAATCACAAAATCGTTCAGTTGTAGCACCCTTCCGGTGCCTAGCTGCCATGCCACACGGAAGCACAAGGGCTGGGATACTGCCAGGTTGCCCAAGCCTAGACAGGGGAGGTCGAGATGCAGAGATCGGTTTCGAACCATGGACCTTTTGGTCAGTAAGTTGTCGCCCTAACCACTTGAGCCATCTCGCCCCTTTCCCAACCCTAGACAGGGGTAGATGCGCCGAGGTTGAGTTCGAACCACGGACCGTCCGGTCAGTAGGTCCATGTTGAGCTATCTCGAACTTTATGCGTACTTTGAATTGTGAACATAGCGTCGCGAAAATCACCCTTTTCATTTGAGACACTTGCTACCTCTCGGTCGTACAATGTTGTGTGGAAAAGATGACAGCAGCCAGAAGGATTACCAATAGCTCGGTGGTGTCGGCGCTGAGCTCTTGACTACGTTGACTTACTGGTTGCGGCGGAACTTACGGGCCTCGGGATGTCGACTGTTTCTGTTTCGGTTTGGGTAACTTGGTGGCATCTCAGCACTCGGGTTTCTTTCGAATGGCTTGATAGTTAGGTACCATAAGTGTCTTACGGCTGAACAGTTGCCCGTTGGGTTTTAGGTAACCGGACCGTTTCTAGGCCCCCACTTCTCCGATTTGCATGACATGCCGAAAGGAACAAACGAGGAATTGGCTTCCCAGAACAGACTAGTCAGTTTGTTGTACAAAATCTGCCAGCTGCGGTATGTTCGAAATTTTTGTGCGATTGGTGGTCGAGTGCTACTTCCAGTTTCTCCTGTCCAATTTGATGTGCGAACTGGACCTTGTGTTACTAGTTTGCGATAATCTTCCTGATTTTTCGGCTGTCAGCCATAGGTCCTACGCTCACCTGCTTACCTGTGGCTGTATTACCAATATTTAAGCTCATCGGGTATTTCCCTCGGTTTTCATACTCGAGAAGGCACGTTTGTCTTCCCAACAATCTTTTCAGCCCGTTAAATTTGGTCACTAGTGTCTTGATAGGCCAGCCACCAGACGTCCCTTGGCTTCTCTCCCCAACCAAATACCGGGGGTCGCACTCACGGGTCTTCCTAGTACTCAGCGCTAAACGCTTATCCCACTGTTCATATTGTAGCATTTTCGGGATGCGCATCCTCTGGGGAATAGTTCTGGGTGAACACACCCTGACATTGCGTTTCTCAATGCATTACTTCTGGAGCTTTATCTGCAGGACAAACCACTCATTGTAGGAGGCTTGTGCTTGCGATCACCGACGAGAGTTGTAGTTTTGTAGTAAGAGGCATTGGTTTCCATAATCAACCCTTTACACTTCGGTCAGGTTATTCTGCAAGTGCTAAACAGTGATACACACACATCACTATTCCTAATTAAATCTCGGTGTGGAATAGCAATGTGTAGTACATGGACAGTCACGAATTAGTTGGGCGGTATAGTGTAACCGATGGATGTCCTAACGTGAATCGATGAGGGTTCGATGAATAATGTGCTGGAGCGATGCCAACGTTACCTACTTAGTCTCGCAAAGAGTCTGTCTAACGACAGTGTGGTCGGTTGTGCGATGACGCTACGCATCTAACTATACTGGGGTTTTCTGTGTAGCGATCATTTTAGACAACCACTGTTTCGACACGCTTCACTACCGTTGTTCGTGTTTCAGTCTTGGATCTTATTTGGTAAAAATCTAGCCAACGCAGCCAACTGTCTCCCCCATGGGGGCAAGATGGACCATGTGGTTATAGCGCGAACTGACTGACCGGAAGGTCCGTGGTTCGAACCCGACCTGCCTTTCGACTCCCCCTGTCTATGCTTGGACAACCTGGTAGTATTCCGGCCCTCGTGCAACTTTCGTGTGGCATAGCAGCTAGGCACCGAAAGGGTGCTACAACTGAGCGATGCTCCTCCGCTTTATTCCTTAAAGTTGGAATACCCAGCAGCCTCTCGACAGTTTTCGCTTCATTGTGGCCAGACTTTTGAGGGCCCAATCTTTCTGTCCATGCTTGCTAGTATATCAGCTTACGCGCAATCACGAGCTGCACAAACAGGTAATCCCGTGGAACCGAGGCAACTGTGGGTTACGATCACTCAGGCGGGTGAGCAAAACAAACTGACAGAGGCGCCCATCTCCATTATTCATACTTGTCCTGCCTAACTTTCATTCTGGGTGTCATCTATGGGTATGTCGATGCTGCTCCTGAAAAACTGACTACTGACGACTTCGACCGCTCTCTAAGCGTTCTTCACTGTGTCAAGCTACTATGGCGGATTTAGTGTAGCTTTTATTTCCCGAGTTAAGTCTTCCTTACTCGATGAAATACTCGAAAGCGGCAGTCTTCGTGCCATTCTTGAGCCTTCGTAGGAGCCTACACTAATTAAATTACGCGATCACTACTATCTATGGACCAGTCAACAAAAGCTCTGGTTTTGTAAGCGATACACCAAATCTGGACTTGGCAGAAGGGTGTCAATATATCACAAAGATTTTAAGTATTGGATGGGATCCCTTTGACTCCTCCCTCTACATTTGGCGGACACTGCGAGAAATGGCGGATAATGTGTCGTTGGCGTTCGTGCTGTCAGTTAGGCACCAGTGTGCACTACTGGTGTATTGCTGTCAATGATGATGTGCTGCCACTTTTTTTGGATTGTCTGATGGGACGTGGAGATGTAGACGCCGGAATAATTTGCGGTAGGTTAGCACCAGGTCCTCCCTCACTCTTAATATAACGAAACAAAATTTGGGGTTGTACGACAGTGAAGCATCAGTATCAACGCATGTTGTCTCTAATGATGACGGTACACCATATCAGGGTCTGATCGTCAGGATTTGGCCTCTTGCAAGAACGAATTTGCAGTCCATCGGGGACACAACCTTGTGGCCACTGGAGCGTGGACTCGACTTAAAACGAATAGTGGATGCCTTTTACAGTTTCATGCTGACCGTGGCTAACACTGCTCGTGGGTATGGTAGGCACAGTCGCGCTACCCGTCGTTTCTCTACCAGTGGACCATGGGACCATCATCATCATTGTCAGC
>NW_008751805.1:0-10881 GCF_000715545.1 Opisthorchis viverrini
GAATTAATACGTACGTTATTGCTCCGTAGGGTTGGCATCACTTGTTGATAATCAAAAGTGGAAGCACTGATAAGGATTTTGTATTTTCAGCTTCACAAGCACTATAGTCCTCCGTTTGGAGGTAAAATGGAGTCGACCGTGCCATCTCTTGGCCGGTTGCTGCCGTGCAGCCTTGTGGAAATGCGAGCTACTGTTAACTTGCCCATGACTAAGTGTTGACTCTCTTTTAGGCGTATTATACATGTCGGAAGCAAACAATACTTCGTATCATTATCGATCAAAGCTCATTTTACTGGAATTCTTAACAAATGGTACATGACTTTTAGGATGCTCCGTGTGATCGAACAAAGTATAAACCACTGCCATCCGTTCACCTTCCTCAGACGTCATAACCAGGCTGACTCATTCCTAAAGGTTAAGCAAAGGTTACTAGGTTCATCAGGCAAGAAGACTGACTCGTTTTGCGAAATGAGCAATGTAGTACTTCCGTAACTCCCCGCTTCGGTTGCAGAAATATGCCCCACACTTGAATACTTGTAAAACTGGTCAAAACGTTCAAGTTGTTGGTTGTACGCATTGCGTCACTTTAACGCATTGTGGTTTGTTGTTCTTTGGCATCACGTATAACAATCACGCCAACTGCTCATCGCAGTTAGGACATGGGTTGTGGACCAGCACCCTTTAAGATTCAACCGATTACCTGTCGAACAGGCTGTATACATCGTTGCATCATCCAGTCGCAAAATGTGAATGACCTGAGGCCTCCTTCAACCAGAAACTGACAAATTGACTAATGGTATTCGTTAGCTGATTTTGAAGCCAGATTACTACGTGCAGCCGGCACATAAGAACCACAGCGCTGCCTGTGGATTTTATAACCCTCTTCCTGGTTAATCAACTAACATATTGGCTTCTGCCTTTACAGTTTTAACACGTCCATCGTGTTTTGTCTCATTGCAGCGCTTCTAGACTCAATTACCCATGTTATTTGCCTAGAAGGCTTGGGATCTTCGAATTTTGCGGAAAATCTCTACGTCCACCTGTCGCGCTCTCCCAAAGAGGGTTCATTCTCGAATAAATTCATTCAGTACCTCGACGTTGCTTTCAACTTGCACTCAAAAATTCCCGTGAGTTGTTTTCCTGCTTGATATTTCGCCTTGTGTTGTGCCAGTNTGTAACAAGGTTTACACCAGCAATAGTTTGAAAACCGGACGACGTCGTCCTAGTCTTTGAAGTCGAAACATAGGCCCTGTTGAGTAAACTGACCACCATCTTTCAGCATGCGCTTTACACCTACAGAGTGTGAATTCGGTCTCGAGGGCACGCTACACGTTTTCCAAGTTGACTTGCTTTCAACTTAAAAGTGGCATATCTCTGTGTCCCACGAGTTTTTTGTATCGGGCCATAATAAGGTCCCTGTTCGGTGATGTGGGACGTTTGGAACAGTTTTACTCAGGCGTACGACAGCGAGAAGTCAAGTTTGCCGTTTTTTGTCTCGATTCAACCTTGACTGGTACGTGGAAGTTATTCGGATTCTATTAACCAAATGTGTTTCCATAGCGTACTTGAAAAAATTAAATCGTTCAGCTGTAGCATCCATTCGGTGCCTAGCTACCATGCCAACGGAAGGAGGTATAAGGGCTGGGATACTTCCAGTTTGTCTAAGCCTAGACTTAAGCAGTCGAGATGTTGAGTTCGGGTTCTTACCACGATCCTCCCGCTCCGTAAGTCGGCGGCTTAACCACTGAGCTCTCTCGACATAGCCACTGGGCTAGCGTACTGTACACTCTTTTAAAGGGATTTCCCATTTAAACAGTCTGGTAAGGGGCTTCCTGGATATTTCAGATTGCGACCACCTGTGGAATTAATACGTACGTTATTGCTCCGTAGGGTTGGCATCACTTGTTGATAATCAAAAGTGGAAGCACTGATAAGGATTTTGTATTTTCAGCTTCACAAGCACTATAGTCCTCCGTTTGGAGGTAAAATGGAGTCGACCGTGCCATCTCTTGGCCGGTTGCTGCCGTGCAGCCTTGTGGAAATGCGAGCTACTGTTAACTTGCCCATGACTAAGTGTTGACTCTCTTTTAGGCGTATTATACATGTCGGAAGCAAACAATACTTCGTATCATTATCGATCAAAGCTCATTTTACTGGAATTCTTAACAAATGGTACATGACTTTTAGGATGCTCCGTGTGATCGAACAAAGTATAAACCACTGCCATCCGTTCACCTTCCTCAGACGTCATAACCAGGCTGACTCATTCCTAAAGGTTAAGCAAAGGTTACTAGGTTCATCAGGCAAGAAGACTGACTCGTTTTGCGAAATGAGCAATGTAGTACTTCCGTAACTCCCCGCTTCGGTTGCAGAAATATGCCCCACACTTGAATACTTGTAAAACTGGTCAAAACGTTCAAGTTGTTGGTTGTACGCATTGCGTCACTTTAACGCATTGTGGTTTGTTGTTCTTTGGCATCACGTATAACAATCACGCCAACTGCTCATCGCAGTTAGGACATGGGTTGTGGACCAGCACCCTTTAAGATTCAACCGATTACCTGTCGAACAGGCTGTATACATCGTTGCATCATCCAGTCGCAAAATGTGAATGACCTGAGGCCTCCTTCAACCAGAAACTGACAAATTGACTAATGGTATTCGTCAGCTGATTTTGAAGCCAGATTACCACGTGCAGCCGGCACATAAGAACCACAGCGCTGCCTGTGGATTTTATAACCCTCTTCCTGGTTAATCAACTAACATATTGGCTTCTGCCTTTACAGTTTTAACACGTCCATCGTGTTTTGTCTCATTGCAGCGCTTCTAGACTCATTTCCCCATGTTATTTGCCTAGAAGGCTTGGGATCTTCGAATTTTGCGGAAAATCTCTACGTCCACCTGTCGCGCTCTCCCAAAAGGGTTCATTTCAGTTTGCACTAATTTTTCAGGCATTTAGGTAAACAGTCGAACTAGGGTCTTTTAAACGCAAGTCCAGTGATAGCGCTGAGCTATTCCATATGCTAAATGTTGCTTCTCCTTGGCTCAGTTTGCACTAATTTTTCAGGCATTTAGTTAAACAGTCGAACTAAGGTCTTTTAAACGCAAGTCCAGTGTTTGGCGCTGAGCTGTTCCGTACGCTAAATGTTGCTTCTCCTTGGAATATCTGTATTCAAGAGGCTTGGGTTGGAGACAAGACACAACTACCAATCAGTTTTGGAGTGCCTCGGTTGTGAATATCAACGTACATCATGAAAACGTTCCCACTGTATGTCTGTGAAATCGACAAACAACAACTATGGTCATCTCGCGGGGCGTTCCTGTAATAGTCAGAAGATTGGTTAGATATTTCGTGACTCTGAGGCACAGAATACCTTTCTAGGTTGCAATACAGTGGTCTTCGTTTGTTTAAAGCCTCCAAGCAGAAAGTGGTTCTCAGGAGAAAATTATTATGGTGCTTCAAGTGTTTTTTCCACCGTGGGAATCCTGACAATCAGTAACTAAACAAGAAACGTTGGTCTTTCCACACCTACCAGAAAAACGGTCCCGGAAAACCTTAGGTAAGAGTTGTGGTCTTCATAATATAAAGAAACTAATGTAGCGGAAAGCTTGCAAACTGGTTCTATAGTTGGAATGTATAGAGTCGAACAGAGCTGTAGATGTCACAGATAACTGTTGCTGTCATGTGGAATTGTGTCGGTAACTTATCTTTAATCTGCCGTTTGACACACAATTCCCAAAAATACCTACCTTTTCTATTGGTTTTAAACCATTACCTTCCAAGGTGAGAGAGCCTTCAGCTTCATCACCTTTTCGGTCCCTAGCTTCCACGCCATCCGAAGGAGGCACGAGGACTGATGTACTGCCAGGTTGCCCAAGCCTAGACAGAAGCAATCGAGATGTTGAGGTTGGTTTCTTTTCACTGACCTTCCAGTCTATAAGCTGGCACCTTAACCGTAGAGTGGCGATAGACTTACTAATGGTGAGGTGAATACTCATACTTTTGAAAGTTCGATGCATCACCCATAAAACAGCTTAGATTAGCATATGAACGAGATAGTCCTTCTGGGCTAACTGAAATAATGGGCCGCTCCTAGCGAATAATCACAAGAGCTGCCTTTTTGTGGTCGGCTTCGCGCTGTTCTTTTACTAAGGAGATTGGTATAGTCTGTCTAGCACTTGACTCCGCTTGAAAACCGAGGAATGTATTGAGAATTCATGTGTTTCACGCCTGACACCTGAACACAACCACACAGCTGGAGTTCTGTACCCTTTTTTCCCAACGGCCAAGAGAGAACGGGTTGGCAACCTGTAATGCCGTTCGCCTAGAGGTCCACACACCAGCGAAGTCCATCTTCGCACTACTCATGAAGGCAGCCCCAGAAGCCCCCTTTACGTCTACTGTAGTAATCCACTACGAACCTCGTGAGTTATTACGAAATATAGACGCTTAACCAGTCAACAGCACTTGAGAAGTTTATAGAATTGTCTGCCTTCTAGAACTTATGGCTGTTTCTTGATAGGTTTAAACTCCAATATTTGTGGCGAATATGTGTCATCTCTATCTGAAATGGCATTAGTATTTTCGCGTTGTCTTTTTTACTCTTGCCGTTATGATTATTCTGGCTAGTCTCGCGTTTCGCTATTTTCTGCCAACGTTTCCTTTAACAAATCGTCATTTTAGGGCACGTAAGTCGCACTGGCCAAGGCACTCCTCACGCGTCCGGCTAAAAGGAATGGCATGGTGATTATGGATAAAGATCTTGATGGGATGTTTTTAATTCTGAGTGGCCAGACTAAATTCAGAAGAGGTTATCTCGGCAAAGACAAAACCAATCAGTTTAAGGACAAGATATTTAGCATCTTGAAGCGAATGACAAATACCTGCGCCACTGCCCAAACTACCTGCGATAACATCAAACTCCTATGGTCTGTTATTCCGAGACTCAATAGACTGTCTAAAATTCACAGACCATGTCATCTACATTGATCCATTCATGGTAAGCTCATTCCCCCATGTCATGCCACAGCCAAACGGTTAACGGAAATTTTTCAACCGGTTTGTCCTAGGATTTGGATTGGGAGACAAGTTCATATTCTCAGACGTGGTTGAGGAAGGGGATGTGAACAAGGATCACCTAATCTCGTTAGACGCATCTCACCTTTTCACCAAAGCCTCGCCCACTGTTTTTTGTGACTGCATAAAAGGAAACAATATAGACCTGAATTTTCATGTGAGCGATCCGATGTAGTTGGTGTTGTGATGAACATTTGATGTGCAGTTTGATTCCAAAGAAACCCCGTACGAACAAGCTGATGGTGTTTCAGTGGGTTCTTTACAAGGCCCAATCCTTCCCGATTTTTTATGCAACGCCTTGAGAACCATCATCATAGAAGATGCACTGGCATCTACTTCTACGTAGACAGTATGTTCGCGGTCATAGAGAAATCCTCAAAGCTACTAGAGTTTTTTGTGTATTCTAATCAAGCCCACTGGGTCATTCAGTTTACATCCCAAGAGGAAAATAATGGCCCTTCCCAGTTTTTAGACGTAGCAGTTAACATGATCGACTATTGCCTCAATCGAAAGTTAGGTTCACCGGAAATCCACATGGAAGGGACAATACATTAACTTCAGTAGCTTTGTCCCGCTGAAACATGAACGAAATTTAGTTCCGTGCCCTTCTGGAGGAGCTGGAAAAATCTGTTCTGAGTGCAAATATGAAGCCGAATTTGAATCGCTAGCTGGGCTGTTTTGTGGACAGGTTTATCTCAAAACACATGGCCACTGCAACTAGGAAAACCACACTGATCACATCCGAAGCGTAATCCATCTTCGTTAGCCTTCCTTTCAAAGGGGTTCTGGTCCCACTTCTCATAGATAAACTTGAGGCAGTTTTTTGAACAGCGCCCCTCTTTCCAACGTCCCACGTTGGTCGTATTTCTGAAGGCTGCAATTCGACTCTGTAGATCATCAGAAACTTTGTTGTTGTCTGGCGATCAAGTTCCCCCTTCAAATTCATGTCCTTTATGAGAGGACTGTATGTGAACTCCTGTGGACAAGCTCTCGCCCGCGTTCCTGAAGTTCACCAGTTTAAGACAATGCCTCCCTCTCTCTGTGTTAATTCCTCTCTTCACCTTCGTTATTGATGTGCTGCTTCAAGTTTCTCAGCTTGTCTGTAACACAGTGCGGGTCACAATGTTCCCGGGCCTTCCGTTCACAGACATTGAGTGTGCGGACGATATTGCTCTCCTTGGTTCACATCCTTCCAAGATGCAAACATCTTAAATAACCTAACTAACTCTGCCACTTGGTTTGGCGTGCGTTTCACACCTGTGATGTCTGGTCCCAAGTTAGGCAATGGTGGTTCGCTCACCCGATCCGAGACTGTGCACTTGGAAAGTGTTCGTACGCGCATGGAATCTTTCATGGTCTGCTCTCGTGGCCACTTCCGCTGAGGCCCACCAATCGTGACGTTAACGATCCTCATATTTTCACCCGCAGACTCCGCTTTATCCCTGTTTTACTTGTGTGGATCGTTCGCTTTTAGTTTTGTATTCCCTCAATATGTATTGATAAGAGGAAGATTTCACGAAACAAACTAATGTTCGACTACTTGTGTTACCAATTTATGGATCGTGTCGTGGTCGCATATGCAGCGATCGTACCCAGTTCGGTTGGTTGCCTAATGTAGAGCTCACAAGACAGGAAACAAACCCGATTCATTTCCAGTATATGCTGTTATTTTCATGTTATCAACGATACTATATTCTGATGGTCCTGTTGTTACTATTGCTTACTGATTAGATTGAGAATCGCAGGACTTTCTTGCAATCGAGCACGGAGAGTTCTTGTCAACTTAATATTGACCTACTTAGGTCACAGAATAGGTCACCAACCGGATATTTTCCGACGAGCAACCTAACGCTACCCCAAGTACGAAGATTGCTTTCGGAGCAAGCTCGGGAGGACATGAATGGCTCGGATGGCTGTTGGTTTTGCCCCTTCCAGTTTGTATTTAGCCAGTTATTATCCCAATGTCTTTTGGCAACTTGTCAGCGCACTAATTTCGCTGTTACTCTTTTCTGGTTTTCTTCCTCTTAGCGCCACCCAACTGTTTCCAATGTTCACTACGTTCACAAAAAAATCAATTTGAACCAAGGCTCATTGGCTTGGGAACATGAGCGGTTCGCATTACATCGGCTACCCGGATTTACCCTGTCTGCATGGCCTTCAGTCCAAGTGGCCAACCGGTTGCGTCACAGCTCTCTGGACGGCGGACCTTTGTATCATATCGCAGAGCACGGTGAAAAGTACGCAAATCGGTCAACTTTCCGTGGTTCGGTCGATCCTAAGATACTGGCGCGTAATATTCGTGTCATTGCTGAGGCACTTGCTCGCGTCGTTTTCCCCTCGAATCTCAGTTCGGTTTCAACTGATGATACAAGCTTCATCGCATCAAATGTGAGTCTCATAACACTAGAGCTTTATAAAATCAGTTTTCTTGTTCATGAGTGAGTTCATCATTGAGTTTGTACATGATCAATTAAGTTTCAGTTCACTGGACATCTGCACTAGGCGCTTACTTATTCGCGATGGACGCTTCTCATTGAAATTTCTGTGGTAATTTGGACTCGAATAAACCGCTCCTAGTTACGTATCTCCATTTTAAAAGTTTCAATTTCTCAACTTGTTTTCTGATTTCCTCGTTGTGTGGCATTTTTGCCACTTCTCAGTTTCGCGGGTATCGTAGTGAGAGCCATTTGAACGTGCATGCTCTTCAGCGACCCCGTTGATAGCAGTCTGGAATATGAACGATGCTCTCCTATTGGGCACGTTGCTTTTTTGTGGGAGTTTTGTGACGAAGAGTATCCGTCCTTCTGTTATCTCTGAATAACTGATCCTCTTAAGGTTTGCCCTATGTGGGCATTTTCGACTTGAGTGTAGAAGTGTGGATACGCGACATCTGCGATCGAGTGAAGTTTATCATAGTGCGGACAACAAGGAATAAGTTGCCAGTTGAGATATCACAAATCTTTATCACTGATAACTGTAACAGGAAGTTGTCAACATCCACCTTCCTGCCTTTCGAAGCAGAGATTGTCTACCAAAACCTGTTGCTAGGTCGGAAGGTCTATGTCTGAACCGGTGTCCAACCTATCGTTCAGCCGTAACACCCCTCTGGTGCCTAGCTGCCATGCCACCCGAGGGAAGCATTAGGGCTGGGACACTGCCAGGTTGCCCAAGCTTAGACAGCGAAGTCGAGAGGCAGAGGCAGAGGTCGAGTTCGAACCGCGGACCTTGCGGTCAGTGAATTCGTGCTGTAACCACTTGAGCCATCTCGCCCTCCCCTTGCCCAACCTACAAAGAAAAATTGCTCAATTTTGGGACCATTTTGAGCCCATAACCGTTGTTTAACCCGACGAGTCCGAGAGCAAAGCTACCACCACATCCTTCAAACTTAAACAAGCAATATGTGTGCAAATGTAAAGTAGATCCCGGGGTTAGGAGGAGTTTCGTTTCTAGGTTGTCTTTTTCGCCTTTTAAATCTTATGTTCTGTTCCCTTCTTGCCCACTGTTCTCTTCACGTCCAATGTCTGTGGTACATGAAAGTTCAATGAATAACTTCCAGTAGGGTGATATCCCATAGCAAGGTAGAGCTACCAGCTAACTAGTGAATACCTCCCAAATGTGATCATCAATGAGATCTGATTTGAACGTTCACGTCCTGAAACTGTTTGCGTACACGGGTTGTTCTTCAGTACAAGACATGACCGTACCGAATACTGTTTAGCTTCCGGTAGGATTCTTCTTTGGAAGTAGGGCTTTACGTGATGTTTGCGGGTTGATGCCCTTCCACATGTTGGGCTATGCTAACTAACGACGGATAATCATTTGCCAATATATCAATGGATTCATGTTTTCAATCAGTCTGTGAATGATGCACTTCTCGTGAGGAAAAATTCGAAAGGCAATTGAGCAAATAGTCTAAAGGAAGATGACACGAACGATGATGAAGTAGGTTGATATCAAGACTAGGGAAGGGTTTTCGTGGGTATTTTTCTCGATTTAATGGCCTTGAACAATATCCTACGTTTATTGCCCACCTTGACAGCATTCAATTGTAGGCGCGCTTTGCACTGTGCCTGATGTATTTTAGAAAAAAAGACATTTTATTGTTGCATAAAGTTGGCTACCTCCTCCTCAGAAGGGACCAGTGTGACAAGTTCTACGGATGAACCGTTGTGCTTGTAAATCTGTGGTTTGTTTAGGCTATTGTTGATTCATTGTTTGTGGATAATTATAACGGAATTGAGGCAGTTTTTCGAGTTCGAAACTAAATTTAGGTCCCATCGTTTGTGGTTGTGTAGTTGCGATTTCCCTTCCTTCATAATCGATATAGCTGTTTACTTAGGATCATTGTCCCAAAGAATTTACGACAGTTCTGTGTTTTTCGAATCTGCTCCTTCCAAAGCATCCAATAACTCCTTTAGAATCTTCCACCGTACTCTGAAGTCCTAAATATTATTTTTTCACAGTGGGTATCAGAAACAGGCGTGGCTGCTTTACTCGACTTTCTGGTCAGTCGTCCTCGCAGTGTGCAACTTCTAGAACACCAGTTTAAAGCATCCACGAATAGACCACACCTCTTCACCGCGTCAGCGCATGCGAGTGCTGAAAAATGGCCCGGCCTGCTTGGTTCCCTGCAGCATCTTATGTCTAGTCACCTGCAACGTGTTCGGGTCTCGAGCTTTCCATTTTCCAGTGAAACATTGCAAAACAAAGCGAAAACTCAAAAGGATCCAAGATCTGGAAAAGGCAAAGATGAAAGGGATGCTGAATTTACGGAATCTTCCACTGAAGGACAATACATGCGCTCATCTTCTCTCCTAGCCACTGCTGATTTCAATGTCGTTGTGCATTCTGGAATGGAACCTATGACACTAACTATTTACAGGTTAGTGATCGTTGAAATCAATTAGCAACCGGAGATGTGTTGACTTATCTCTTTTGCATCATACGCTTTATTTGCTTGCCGTTTATGCTTGTTTTTGGCTGGTTGTAGGAGTTATTTGCATTTGGTTTCCGCTGTTCTCTGTTCTCTAGCTTGGTTTTTCCGATTATTTTTCACAAAATCCAAATGTGAGACCTTCCCTTAGTCTAGACACCAGTTAGAGTTGTGTTCTTCTGCATTAGAATTAGGCTACTCGACCACTTATATACGCTCCAAAGCAAGTGGCATGTTTGTATGGTGATTTGAATGGATATCGCATCTCTTACTTTACCGAATCTCATCAGTTAGGGCATGCTGGAATGTTGTCACATTAAACAACATATTTTTGAATGACAGCTAAAGAGGTACACCGATGTGGTATTTTAAATGGCTTGATGTATCAGTTCCAATTCAGTTTTCCATTTCTCTTCGTTCCACCTGACTTCTGTTTTCCGCGTAGGGTTATATAAAACATAGTGCCATGCGGAATGCAACCATTGACGCTGTCAAGCGGAAAGCTTTGTTTACTGATCCTCCGAGTTTTGTATCCTGATAATTCGTTTATCTCAAATTCTGTAACCATAGGCTTATATCGCCATCTTTATATTTTCAAACGTTGCATTATTCAATACGGTCGAAATACTTTTAAAACCAAAGAGCCCGGTGCTGCTCAAAAGGCACCTGCTGTGCGCAGCCGCCTTATTCTCTGTGCCATCGGGTTAAGCCAACCTCCTGCAGCCGAGCAGGTTAGACTATTGAGTCAGTGGCTCTAGGCAGGGTCCCCACAGGGAACCTAATGTCCGTTGCTTCGTGGGTCAATTTTTTGAGTCAGAGGTTAGGGTAGGGTCCCCGGACAAAACCCTACGTTCTCCCCCCGCCCCATTGA
>NW_008751805.1:12233-13992 GCF_000715545.1 Opisthorchis viverrini
ATCGAGTACGCAGACGACATAGCTCTTCTGGGATCTGATCCCGTGGTAATGCAAACAATATTAAATAATCTAAATGATTCTGCCTCGCGGTTCGGCATGCGCTTCACACCTGCAAAGTGTAAAGTGCTACTGCAAGACTAGGTGGGCTCAAACCCTAACCTCATGCTTCCGGATGAGCGAATTGATATAGTAGACAAATTTGTTTATCTGAGCAGCTGTTTCACTCCCGGTGGTCTCGCGAAAGATGATATTTCCATCCGGATGGGGAAGGCGGAGCAGCTTTCGTGAACCTGCACCTTCTGTGGCATAGGCATGACATCAACTTATTTGTCGATGGTGGAGCTTATGATACTGCGGTGCGCTTCTTATCATTACGCTAGTCAGAAACCTGGTCGCTGCGTATCTGGGACGTCAAAAAGCCTTCGATGTTTGATTACCGACGTCTTCAGAACATTGTCCGAGTCTGGTGGAAACACCGTATCAGTAATGCTGAATTACGTCGAATAGTATTCGGAAGAAATAGCTTGCCCGCGATAAGTGAACTGATAACACTCCATAGTTTGGGTTGGCTTGGCTACCTGCTCCCCATATCAGCTGACGGACTCTGTCGAACAACTCTTTCCACAACCACTTGAAAAGTGGGAACCAGCCAGGGGAGGTCAAATAGTGACTCTGCAGGAATTATTAAAGCCGTTACCAGCAAACGCAGCTGCCCTGGCCACTGCCGTCTCCCTGGATGAGGATCTCCAGACGAGGCATATCAGTGATTGGAGACATTGTTAGATACGGCTCAGTCGCGCCCTCAATGGTGCTCATGCATCCAAGCTATTGCCTTCAATGAATGGCTCCTCTCATAATCTCCCCAATGAAAGTCCACTGACGACCCTGTATTTGCTGATCCATTGCGTCTGCTGCTGCCTCTAATGCGTAGCTACCTATAAACATCGGATCTGCATTCACAGTATGGTTAGCGTCTAATATATAATGTCGGCATTAGATAATGGGACGCTGTTGAAGTTACTTTTCAAAAGTTCTTCATCTTCATGTTGCTGCTGTACACAACCCAGGCATGCTTTTTAAAAAAAGCGAGTACTGATGGAGCTAATTCAGTATTTTGTTTTAAAACGGTGATCCTTATTATTCTGATTATCCGCGGATCCAAAACGGCACCCTTACAAACAATTAATTTAGAAGCTGTAGTTTGGTTAGGTTATTCGTAGTTTGTTCTAGTTCGCTTTTATTCTTTCGCAGAGGACTAACTTTCTTGTTTTTGAAGAGCGAAACCGTTAATGAGATAGCGTTTATTTTTTTCACTGTGTGAATGGAATGGAATGGATCTCTGTCTGGCAAATCCATTTTTGCCGGTTATTTGCTGCTTTACTTTTCTAAACTTACGTTCCATTGCCCCGCTTTTGAACTCCGAATTCTGAGACTGTGCCGAAGCTGGCTTTACTCCACTCTCGATCCCAATGCTTATTTCTTTGTAGACTGAAATCGTCCATGTTTGACTTAACGATTGCCGGGTTGGTTGCTTTGTATCTCGCTGCATGGTACTTCGTTCTAGAGGTAAGTCTTCTGTATTCTCTATCCTCTTTGGACCTAGTAATTGCTGATACATTCTTTTTCTGGGTGGTAGCTGTTCTGTAGTGGACACGCCAAAGTTCTCCGGAACGTAAATTGTCTGTTAGGCTGTTTACCTTGTATGTTGGGTGTTCGGATGTCTAAAGTAACTGTTGACCGGCACTTAGTTTTTCAGTAG
>NW_008751805.1:14978-39052 GCF_000715545.1 Opisthorchis viverrini
GGCGCGCTTTTCGGTCGGAGTGGACGCTCGTGAATAGGTGCAATCCAGACGAACTTGCAAGCAATGACGGACGGGTAAATTAAGTATTGACATCAGTTACTGAGGCATAAACAGACCCTAAGCCGGGACGAAACAGGGAGAAAACGAGCAAAGAAACGAAACGGCGTCATAATAAACAGATGCGAGTCACGTTACTCATGAGTAGTCAAAAAACAAGGAAAGTTACCGCTGGTCACCGTTGATTCGCAGGCGGAATCAACACTAGTGTTTCCACGCTCGTCATACATTGTATGTTTCCATCTGTTTGTCATTAAGTTTGCTTGTATGGATGCATCGTCTTTTGTATACCTCCTCAAATAATATTCTCCTATGATTTGGGTACGGGTCTGTCGCGTCATTCCCACTCAACAAACGCACTGGAAATGTAAAAAAAAACCCTTCCCACGGATGAGTGATCTGAGGCTGTTGCAATCGAATGTTTATTTATTTGGCTGTCATGTACTCGAGTTATCTCTGGAAAGACGTATGTGTCCGTTGCTTTGTTTTCTAGGCAATGCACTGAATTTTTTACTCAACAATAAATGTCTTGCTGGTCTTCGTTGCATAGTCTTACTTTTTCCGGCGTCATGGACACAACAACAAGTCTTTGGAGGTTCATGAGATACCTATTGTGGAGGCTCTCAATGAGAATAAAAGAGCTACACAGTGCTTCTAGGCTTTTCAGCAGAGACAGGCTTTACATAGATTACGAATTCTCAGTTAGAAACCTCCACATCTCGTACTACCGTCAGAATAATTTCGCAAGTAAAACCTTCGACAAATACACTCAGATGCGTATCAATTCAGTTGTCACGATAGACCACTCAATCTCTCGTTTATGGTATTTTTCGACTGAAACTTTATTATGAAAAGTCGTGAGTTAGGGAGCCAGTGACCACGTGATATGGGTTCTGAATGGCGCTATATCCTATCTAATTGCGAGGTAATTTCACTGATGATCAACCGCCTGTGGGCATTTGTCGAAAATACTAGCTAGGAGGCCGCTTTTTCGATGCGCCTTGCTGATGATTCCCAATATGGGTGAATTAACTCTACAGTGCTTCTCGGCTTCTGAACATAGATTGGCTTCTGTAATGCACTACTCATAAGGTTGCTGAAAAGACGTCGATAGCCCACGACCGGTTTCGCCCCTTTTTGGGGCTCATCAGGTAGGCTCAGTCCCCGAGCTCCCGTCAACCTTGTGTTCGCTAATTTTATGCAATTTGGTTTCAAGTAGAACATAGGGTTGAGGAAACTCGAAGACTGCGCCTACCTGATGAACTCCAAGAAGGGCGAAACCGGTCGTGGGCTTTCGACGAATTTTCAGCAACCTTGTGAGTAGTGCATTACAGATATACATATATCGCGATATCTCGAATATCGTAGCGACTGAAACATGAGGTGGCCTGGTGCATCACATTCAGTTGCCTGGGAACATCACAAACGAGAGATTCAGCTGGGTTCCAGCTGAGTCTCTTGAAAAACCAAATTACTTTGCTAATGATAGATTGGCTTCATTTGTGGAGCGATATCCCAATTTCATGCTCCGCTATTGCGAGACCGAATTCCTAATATCACATAATCACAACGTGTGAAACCGCCACGACGCACAATCCGATCGACGAAATCACGGTTGTTCCCGGGAAATTTCTGAAATGCTGACATTCTTAAAGTAAAACTGCACACAGAACTGATATTAAAAAGAAAAGTTTGGTTAGAATTCATGAATTCGCTAAAAATTGAATTACAGTTGATGACATCCTTGGAAAACATTTCTCTTGCTTTCAAAAACTACAGAACGGTTGTTGCAGTCATTTCTTTCGGTTTACCGAAGTGCATTCCTACGGTAGAAGAATTTGACAAGTGGTTCCCCAAAAACGAACCAGCTCAGAATTGAAAATATGATCTGAAAGAAAGACAGTACGATCAAGTTTAAATTCATGTCTGTGTGTGTTATGTGCATGAGCTCTCAAAAGAGCCGCCGTTCTCGAGAAAGACAGTTAATCAATAGAAAAACGGAAACCACGCGATTGATAGCTATGGTATTTTCTCACCACGCCACCCATTCTCCGGTAGGACTTCAAAACGCCAACCTAATTCGGTCGCCTTATGCAAATGGTCGTATTTTGGAGAGGCAAACGAAAGCATCCAAGATGGCAACAGGAGATTGTGTTGCATCAGTATCGTCATGGTCAACAGCATCACTACTAGCTGTACTGCTGTGCGACCACCTAATATAACGTGGGAACGCTTGAACTGGGCCTGCCAGACTACGCCATAAAAGAAAGACCGAAGACCAAAACATGGCTGCAATGTCGGTCAAACATACATAGCAAGTGCGTAAATGTATAGTATGGCTGTTTGGCTAAATATGGTTACTTGTTTGTCCATTCTTGTCGAGCCAACAGCGACGTTCCTTCGTTGAGTATTTTCACACCCGCTCCGCTGGTCAGCTGTTGCTGTGGTCGTGTTTGGTAAGCTCCGCTCACATGCCTGCTATCTGGATAGTCTGATGACCGATGATGATCTTTGCAACGCGTCGTTTTCTGCACATGTGCGTTTCTGATTCAACGCGTCCTAACACCGCAACCTTTGTGGAATTGAGATGTTCGTGTCTCCAGACGCTCACTCAGAATTGGGCACCAACGTTGACGTCTACTAGTCGCAATTGCTTCCAATGTCTCTATCCAAGCGCAGAAATGGGAACGGACACTTCCTGTATAGCGAATACAACCAATCTGAATAAAAACCTTACATCTAGTCGGTCATGAATTGTGAGGGTTGTCCAGAGACTCTACATTCGGGGACAGGACTCTGCCGTTCGCAGGTACAAACTGCATACAAGTGGATGGAATGGCGATCGTCAGTTTATCTTACAACGCCTCCGGTTTCTACTTAGGACGTTTTCACGTCCTAATTCAGTTAGGTTCTCACTAGCAATGATTTCGACACGGGTTCAAATACCGTCCAGCCTTCATCCTATTACTTCACCGGCGAAGGAGTTGAACGGGAATAAAGAATGAAAATGCTTCTTGGGCGTCGATTTTTCTGGTTCATACACGCCCGCACGTGTGAGTATGGGTACCAGGTTAGGTTCTCGAATTTGTGGGGCTTGCCTTTTTGAGCACTGTTATTGGAAAACCGTCTGTTCGTCGGGATCAGTGAACGGGACCTCTACACCTGTGACGTTGCAGTGAGATCCCATGGAAGTTGAAGGTGTAGTTGTTACAGCTTATACGCTATCGAAATCCCACCGATGTCAAGATGGCGCTAGAGGCCTTGTTACATCTGGAGTCAGACTGACCTCTGTGATTACCGCATCCGCCGCGGAGCTTTTGTTGGCCGGTTTCTTTCCCCAAATAGTTGCAAGTACGTTTGCTAAGGCTCGAATGAAGACCGTTCCTTACACATAAGTTAAATTCGCGACTGGAAGCTCAGTGACGCTTGAGTAAGTAGATACACTCATACTTCTGAGGCTGAAGGAGCTTCCGTAGTCATTGTCCACAATCCTGTTACTCTTCGGGGATGACGTAACTTGTGTGTTCTTCCCCACTTTGTGTGTTTTGTTAAATGGGTCTCGGCGAAAATGAACTTAATATTCATAGACAATACATATACAAATGCGAACAAGTGAGCGAATGCGACTTCGTTTTTTTGCTGAGCCGGTTTTCAAGGTGCCGGACGATACACCACTCCACTTGTTGCTGCTGAAATTGAGGCCCAAGGTAATAAATATGCTCAGAGAATACGGGGAGCATTTGGTTCAGATTTTCGTCTTGCCATTGATTCCAAGATTTCCCAATAGACTGCAACCCTGTGTAGTTTTACCTTGCTGAACGACGAGTAATATAATACAACTATTTAGTACAAGGTGACCATATCTACGGTCCCTTTCACTCATTATTAAACCCCCTCGGGAGTTGGGTCTGTTCATCAATTCCACTGATGGGTCTTACTACTCAACCATTTTAGTGGCCAAAAATTGATGCCCAAACCTAGAATGGGTTACCAGAGGTCAAATTCATCAAAACCGGAGGCCGGCTTGGAAGCACCAACTGACTTGTTGCTCGGGATATTTCGCTAGGCGGTTCAAATATTCTACCTTCTTGGGTATCAGATAACTTTTGAGAGTATTTATAGTTTCTTAACCGGAGGAACCTGCGGATGTCCGCAGCATTTCTAGCTTTTTTCATTTCCTTGTATTCTCAGACAAGTGGGAGTATAAGGAGAGTCCTCCAAAAGCTTCAGTTTACAAAGCGGTGTCCGTCAGGGATTCCCACTCTCTCCTTTCCTAGCTAATTTCGTGATCGACAAAATAATAAGAACGCCGGAGGGTCTTCAAAACTCCTGTGTTCAAATAACCTGTGAAGAAAACCTTGTCAGTCTAAAATATACATTGTTCTCGTCTGTGAATAGGAGAAGGCACAGGTGTTTTTGGATGAACTGACCAAAGTCCTTTGGTACGCACTTTGCGTCCACAAAGTGTAGGGTCATACTCCCGGACATGCAGTCACTGAACACACCAATTACAATCCAAGGAGAAACAAAGTTGTGGGGCGCTTTGTGTATCTTGGAAGTCCAATTAGTTCTGATCGTAGTGTGACAGATGAGGTCAACAAAGGAATCTTCAAAGTGAACTGATTGCAGTGTGCTATTTGTGTGTAAGAGCCCGGTGGTTCAACCAGTGTTGATCGGAAAATTTGCTTCAAATTGCAGACACGCGTCACTGAATCCAGATGGCTGATACAGTATTGAAGTTCTCCATTCAGGGAGAGTCACTGAAAGCTGTGGAGCTGTGTATTACTTCTGATGAGGTTAATGTACGTATCTGTAAAGGTCAGGACGCGTTTGCTAAGTTGAGACACCTAGGATGTGAAAGCCGTATATCCCTGAATCTTGAGTGACTTGTGTATCAGGCTACAGTACGGGCTGTTTTGTTGTATGTCTGTGAGACTTGGGCTGTTCAAGCAGCGGAACTGAGACGTCTCCAGATGTTCAGCAACCGTTGTCTCAGAACCATAGCTTTTTGTTGTATGGCTGTGAGACTTGGCCTATTCGAGCAGCGAAACTGAGACGTCTTCAGGTGTTCGACAATCGTTGTCTCAGAACCATAGCTTGTGTGGGTCGGTGTCGGCGAATCTGTAACGAGGCAATTAGAAATCGAGTTCTCGGTTGTGCAACAGCTACTTCTATTGGAGAATGCGTCCAGCACCAGAAGCTACGTTGGTTGGAACATGTGTTACGTATGCCGAGCCATCTTTCGCCGAAGAGGGCGTTGTTTTCCATACCCAACTCAGAGTGGCAGAAGCAGAGATGTGACTAGCCCTTGAGCGGGTAGAGTGGTATGATAAAGTTTACAAAACGTTTGGGTGTTGTCGCCTTCGAGGATGGGAACACGTGTTCCTCACTGCGCCTGGTTGGATGCGCTGCAAGATATTTCCACTAATCGATGTCAATGGCATTCTTGTCAGTTTCCATCTAGGTTGCCCCATTGAGTGTCTGTAGATGTGGGCACGTCGTAATTACAGTGGTAGGCTGGTGCTACCTTCGTTTCCCGTCCACCTTCATTCTCTCCTTCACAATAAGTCTTTCAATTAAATCATGGTTGTACGGCTGCGAAGCATCGGTGTTAAACACCGATGTAATGCTGTCAATGATGATGACGACGGTCAACAAATCCTACATTTTAGCAGCACCATCAGCGACGTCTGGGCCGTTTTTTCTATGTAAATATACACCTACAGCGCCATGGAAATACGGTTTCAGGGCTATATTCCGGATAAAAAATAAAGTGTTAAACTCTTATTTCGCAGATTGCTCGAGATAGCTCAGTGAAGCGAACTGACTGACCGGAAAATCCGTGGTCTGAACCCAGTTCATGTACGTCGACCGCTTCTGTCTAACGTCTGGGCAGGCTGAAAATATATAAGACCACCTACTTTCTTTGTATGGTATGGAAGCTAAACATCGATAGGCTGTGCTACATCTGAACGGCGTTTTCGCAGACTGCAGACCACACCAGATTTAAGCAGGCATGAAAGTGACGGAGCAGGATATCGAACTGCCATATTCGCCCTCGGTTCTGAAGGACATCATGCTTCTACGGAAAGGGATTTTAGCTTATGATCAAGAACAGCTTGTTATTCCGCTGGCCTTAGACTTCAAACGTTGAGGGTAGCTAAGTGGACTGCTCGCTTATTTACTCGATGCAAGGTTGGAACAGGCAACCATTACTACAGGGGCGACAGTGTTAGTATGATTCGGACAAGAGATTCACCACTGCAAACAAAGTAGACAAAAGATGGTTATTAGTTAGCTGACCAAACGTGTTTGATTAAAGCGATTGTGTCGATGGATATTGTGTCTGAAAGCTAGCTGGGATCAGTGAAGCGAATACGAAAGTGCAGCATATGCATGAGTTTCCGTCGTGTGTTCCTTCAGAATGCTCTCTGATTCTTTGAACAATTGGGTAACATGCTTAGGGTCGACAAAGTCACCGAACGAATTTAGCATTACATTCTGATGCAGCACCAATGATACGTGCAGCGACTATCGAAACAACGGGGAACAGCCAAACAAGTGTGCCGTGAAAGTAACGGGAGTGAAAGCAGATATTTGTCGCTGAGCACTAGCAGTTAGGCACAGGACAACGAAATGAAGCATTTTGAAAGTTTCTGCAGAAAGCAACAAACTTTGCGGGCTAAGCAAAGCAATGAATTGTGTTCCACAAGGTTATGCATTTACGAGCCAGGTCTATGTGACACTATGACACATACCTCTGCGAGCGTAACAGAACAGACTCGGCAGTCTGACTGACAAGCAGTGTGGTAGTTCCTCACATGGAAGCACCTGATGACGAAAGAAAAGTATGAAAAGGGCGAGCAATCTGAAATAATATATTTGTTTGTTTTGTGATACTGCAAGTCCAGCTACGCCAAGCAGTTGTTAATTCTCAGTCTGCCAAAAAAATGCGCCTAAATATCAGTTGGGAAATTTTCGGGACCGATTAGGTAGTCATTGGAGATGATCATACACAAACAGCCTCAAAATAATTGTATTCTGATATCCTCATTTTTCACTGCTTAAAGCATCCTCATGAGCAGCAATCGAAATTTAAAAGTGATCCAGGCCGCTTTGATCAGACCTTAACATGTATGTATGTGGGAAAGTCGCTTCAAATACGGAAAAAGAACAATAGAAGGTTCTAAAAATATCGAAGCTGATAAGCATTCGACAGATCCCGACGTATTTCGGAGATGACGTCTGGGAATGGAGCGAATTCCCTAGACTGTAGCCTGTCCTTTAGAGCGACATCCCGGATTGCTTTCAAGTGTTTAGACAGCTTTTGCGTTCGCTTCTAATTAGTGGAGTGTGCCAGGTATCACCATTCGTCGTGGAGCTCGTTGCTAACAATTCCAGACCTGGTAACCAATATCACTGTGAAGCTTCTCCTGCAGAATCCTCTTCGATCTGGACCTTGCCGACGATGTAGACTTGTTAGACTGGGATCCCCAAGCAGCCCGAAAGTGAATTCATTCTGTACAATACGGATTGGCTTCATTCACTGCACGAACAGGGTAGCACAGGGTGAATAATTTTAAAAGAGTGATCAAACGTCCATTGCCTTTCGCCGGTCCGTACATTAGTAATGCTTGCTGAACTGTGCAACAGAACCAATTAGCTATCTAAATAGTTTTTGAAAGAGCTGTTTCTGGAAGAGCCACATCGTCAGTGTGCTCATTATCAGTAGCTGAACGCCTCGGAATCATTTCGGCAGGTGAGGACTTCTTGGAACGCAAAGACGTTCCAAGCAGTAGACAGATAATGAACTTGAACAGAAAGGGCGCTGCAGGACAATCCTTCTTGGCATTACTGAATGTGGCGAACTCAGGTGCAGGTTTGCTGTAAACTTGCATAAGCGTGTGAAGGCATATAGAGCAAGACAGTATGAGAAAAGCATTTTGAAGAACTACTTTTTATCTTCCGGTAATGCTGCAGTTTCAGACAATCGATGAAGTCAATAGCCCTCAACTAACCACAAACTAACATTTCAGGCACTTGTCACAAACCGATAAAACCCCGGCGTCGGGCGAACTTAGCTTGAATCTTACGAATCGGAATCTATGGTATGGTGGATCAACTTCCTCGGTTTATGTGCTTTCAAACATTAGAGTGCATGCAGATGCAGCAAATAAACAACGTTACGGCATTGTGGTTCTTTTTTGTCAATAGACCCGGTCAGCGGCACAGCGCAAACACGACTATTCGCGGGGATCTCTTCCAACAAATTGCTGTCGGCTCGGGAGCTGAGTGCCGTTACCAGGTCTCAGATACCATGAGCCGCCGTGTCAGGACCGCCAGAGACCTGATTACTGGAGTACAATAAATATATCTTCATCTACACGACTATTCGCGGGGATCTCTTCCAACCAATTGCTGTCGGCTCGGGAGTTGAGTGCAGTTACAAGGTCTCAGATACCATGAGCGGCCGTGCCAGGACCGCCAAGACCTGATTACTGGGATACATTAAAAATATCTTCATCCTCAGTGGGTTGGTTTGCTAGACCGGATTAGAAGCTTATATGCTTTTTTGCGAACACAAGGTACGTTTGTCGAAGGTGAGAAAAAAGTCCGAGAAATGAAAAACTTTTTCCCAGTCGAACATAGAATGCTGAAATTGGAAAGACATAATGCGGGACAGATTCCTTAGTTTTATGAAGGTTTATTTTGGTTTACTGTATTGGACAGGTTAGATAGTGGGCAACGCTTAGGTGACAGATGAATGAAATGGGTGAACGGAATCGCGAGATGACCATTGCTTGGTTTTCTTGGAGTCAAGGTTAAGGGAGGGGATAACACATCCTGAAGGTGCACGGCGATATGTAGAATTTTCGTTCTCTAAGTGAGGCAGTCTATAACAGTACTTCTCGGCTTTTCTGCATGGTTTGTTTTCACTTCCAAGAGAAATCTTAATGTAGAATTTTCGTTCTCTAAGTGAGGCAGTCTATAACAGTACTTCTCGGCTTTTCTGCATAGATTGGTTTCACTTCCAAGACGAAATCTTAACAAAAACCCAATTCTCCCCACACTTTCTACAAAGCGACCAGTATCCCGCTAGGCAGCATGCACGTGCTACCACATATATTCAAGCAGAGTTAGAACTATCATGACTGTAGAGATGCGAAAACACATGGACCACAGAGAGTCTTGCATTTGATTCACCAAATTTATTCCTTCAATCACTAGGAGGTTTTGTGAATGTAAATGGAAAAAGTTGGGTTTTTTCCTAATCCCTTCAAGGTCATTCGCGAATGAAGAGCGGCCCTCAGCTAATAAACTTTAGCAGTGGGATAAATTGAAATATTTTCCAAATCAACTGTGAGAGGAAAGAAACTAACCTCCTCGGAGGCTCCAATGCATGGTAGCAGAAATTGTACACGCTGCTTCCGCTGGTGTTTTAATTCTACGGAACGGCTACCTGCACCGACCAAGTGGTGTGGTCCAGTTCCATTCAAGCATTTCCGCCGTCGCCATCGGTATCGCGTGTGCCCACAGCGTTGCGGCAGACATAATGACGGTTTAGACCAGCTAGACCAAACTCCGACTGCAAACTCACATACCTGCCCTGTTTCGGAAAGCAGCATTGAAAGAAAGCACGGTGAACGGTATTGACAGTGATATGACATATGCGGAAACATAACAGACTTGCTGTGTCAGCCATTTAGTAGAAGTAGTCGTCAAACAAAACGAAAGCAAATACCTAGTTGCCAGTATTCAAAACACAAGGTCCTTATGTTATGGCTAACTGTGGTGTAAATTATTCCGGCCAGGAAATTTTGTCAGGTGCTGCATATATGCGTCGAAGAATTTTTAACAATTATCCAAAGGTGTATAGCAGTACTTACCTTGAAAGAGCAGTCCACCTGAAGGTGACTGTGGGCACACGCAAGCAGTCCTCATAAGGTCACCGGATGCAACACATTCTCCACCATTCAAACAGTCGACCTTGAGATGGACCAAGTCGTAATCTGTCGCAGGATTGGTTCGTTGGTAATCATGCTTGGTACCCGAAGCTCTTATCTTGCAAGGGTCCCGCTGACCGAGGCAGTTATCTTCACTTACGGATAGGGACAGGTAGTTTGTTATACACGTGCAACTGTAGGAGTCTGTGCCCAAGATGGGGTGACACTGATTCCCGTTCTGAATTTGACACCGTGTATTTCCGCTCGGCATTGACTGAAAAGTAAAATAGCAAGAATATCTTAGGTCCACCACGTTTTAGTGCGAGTGTTTCTATTATTATTACAACACATCCTTACAGCGTAAACGCTTATGAGAACGTAATCTCAGAACTCCTTCTCAATTTTCCAACACCTTGTGAAATATCACATTTTGTTTTGCTTACTCCGCAAGTTGTGGCGGAAAGCGCACTGTATCTACATGCAAGGGAATCAACAGAAAGTTTACCAGTCAGATGCACGTATGAGTAAACAGTTCATAGGATTGTTTTCGGATAAAATATGGGTTTGCTTCTCACCTACAAACCGAAGTGAACTCGCAGAATTCCTGCACAACACTCCATAATTTCAGAAGACCTCCGTCAAAAGATAAGGACAGAAACTGACTGTCCTTTGTTTTTCACACCGTAAACGCAGGATTCCCCCTTCCAGTCCGAAAACCCATTGTAAGGAAAATGTGTCCGCAACGCGAGTCCTCCAAGCCAGTGAAATCGACCAGTGATCGACCAAGAAACACCGTGATCATCAGAGGTATCACTATAAGAGTATAGGACAGATGCACCAATGGCCTCTGCCTCACTTATTTTTCTAGGTAAAGTGAAGTCTGAGACAAGCCAGGGTCTGATAGGTGACCGTCCGTTTGCAGTTGAACGCAGTTTACATCATTTGTTTGACCTGTGCTACGAGGGTACCTTTGACTGTACTGTTGGCTGCTGTTTATTCTTCGTCGAAAGTGTAAGAACCATGCACGTTAGCAAAACAGGACAGGGCGATCAAGTGGTTGTGAACTCATGTTCGTAGTGAGTGTCAGGTAGTTTACAAAATTAAGGTGTCAGTGAGTCACAGAATGGAGGCTTAAGCAACCGAAGAAAGGGGTTTAATGAAGAGGAATGCTTCAAATTGGGAATCGATGGAAACACCTATGCAGAGTTATCACATTATAACCCAACCCAGCGAACTCGGTTCATATGAACATGAGCCACACTCAGCTTTTCAATATTGGTGTCACCCTTTCGAAGTCTGTAAAGGCGATAACTGATATTCTGCAGCAGGCACCAATACTGCCGTGAAGTTTGTCACTTCTGACTATGGTAAATCTGCAGTGTTACTTCGTCATTCTGAGCCATCCCCAAGTCGTTTGCTGCACCTTCTACTGATCTCCGGTCAATATGGAGATGAGATTGGTTTTCGATTATTCCACTCTGGGCGACATTTGTAGATCACTGTCTGTCATTTGGCACATTCCGAATATTTCTACGTGAAGAGTTCCAACCATTGCAACTTGGCTATTGGTGGTCTCCGGTTCAGAGAGCTTAGATGGTTTCTCGTTCTTTTGAGCTACCGAAAGGCGCAAAAAGCTTATTGGATGGGACAGCTACTTTCCATTGTTCCTTAGCTTGAGACCAACAGAGCTCATCGTCTGGAGCTCGCATGCCCAACATGCTGGACGAATTGAACCTACAGGTATTGTGTTCAGTGCTACCTAGAATCCTTCCAGGTCAGTGTGACTGCCGGAAATTGCCACATTCCTGACACATATTCACCGTCATCCGATTAGCACTGTGTCTTTTAAATAGGTCAGATGACCGAATTATAGCTTTTGTCATAGGAACTGACCGATCCCTACACTGCCATGTTTGTTCTTCAACTATGTCTACTAAATGCGAACTTACGGAGATCCATGTAGCATGTGTTTCCACCAATAATGGGCCAAATAACCACTTTTGGCCCTAAGCAGCATAATGCCTCCACATTCATTGTGGTCTCAGTCTAAGTGAGTGTAATGGTTTTCTTGGATATCGAGACATTCGAGCTGTCGTGGATTCAGACCGTGAAATGGCTATTCTCTTGAATTTTCTATGGAGTTTAAGCAGTTGGAATATGTTCGCGATGTATGTTTAGCCCAATATTTTGCACTCCTAAGACTTACATAAATCTCAGCTCAGTGTTTTCAGGGCCGCTGACACTCTACATTGTTTTTGTTTTTCTCATTCGGGAGGCGACTTCACGATTGCCTCTGTAAGCTTAAATTCCTAAATCTAGAAAACCACTGGCATTCTCGGCTTCTCCATGGTCAAGCAATCGAGTTGACTAACCCAACAAGCATATCTGCCCTCATGTCTGATTCGCTTCCACCGAAGTTCAACAATTCGATTTTCGAGCTCCTAGGATTTGGGTATCACACACATTTCCGACTCTTATGTAGAGGTTTGTTAAAAAATTTGATCTTGCAGTCGAAGTTATTGTTCCAGAAAGAGTAGATAACGCTACTAAAATCAGTGAGCTTTGTTGCAAATTTCACCCAGGGATCCTGCCGTAGGTAAGCAAATTACAGTAATATAACATATGCATCGCAGTAGCGCATCTGAAAAATCAGTATGGAATCACATTGCTTATTAATAGGATGCTTGAACAGATAATTTAGTATACCTACAAATGTACCCACGCACTTTTCGTTGCCCCTGAGGTAGTACATTTTATAGGCTAGAGTGCACTTCTTTGAAGAAGTTCTGCGACCATCACACAAAGTGGACCATACGCTTAATTTACACGCCGCAACACGTCGTGAGATCCCTTTAACCATTCGACCCAAAGTTACTGGCGGAGCGTTGGGAAATCATTTCTGAAATTCATCCCAAGTGGGATTTCTTTGAAGCTACAATATGCAAGAGCTCCCTGTAACATGTGAAACAAAAGATCCTTAAAGCATTACCTGTTTGGAGTAGTACTTCTTAGCCATTGGGTCAGAATACTAAAATGTAGGCCCATAAAACCGGTGTTTGCATGAGGTACCAACAAGGGCTTGTAAATAAAGATGCGAACTGAAAGTATTTGTAAGCTGGAGCATGAAATCCGCCTTGGTTGTCCAGTCAAGGCAAAGTGAAAAATGATTGGATATAAAACCAACATTGCAAAGCACGTCTTCAAAACAAACCGCACATCAAAATATATTGCCAGACCAACAAGTTTGAAAAGCAACCTGATAATCGAACCGATCGGAAAATGAATAAAATCTGATAAACCAAAAGTACGATTTGTGGAAGATTAGGACATCTTACTTCAAGGTGATGTTGAAGGTTGAATGTTGAATGTTGTTGAATTTAAATGTCCAACCTTCCTGGAAATATAACAGCTCAATTTTCAACGCAATAAAAGGTTACGTGAATTATGACTACCTGTCAGTCTATATCAGCTCAGCGGATGTAGTGTAATTGACAACGCCTAAAAGTTACACAGACTGATATATCCAAAGTACCGGAGAGACTTCCATCAACGTTTTTTTTAAATTCACTTCCACTTTGGAAACCAGTCCTTCAAAGGTACACTGGCGTTAACCAAAAGGGACTTTCAGCATACTGGCTAGAGCGGTAGAGTTCAAAATCTTAGGCAAGACGATCAGAGAATGACTGATGTCAGAAATGATCTTACCTGATTAATCCGCTCAAGACAAGCATCTCGGAGCAATGAACAATCTAAACCCATGAATTGTTCCTTGCATATGCATCTGACTTGGTTGAGTCCGGTACTCACGCATCGCACGGTGTTTTCCATCACGCAAGGCGGAAACTGCTTATTCATGCATGGGTTTTTTGGCTCGCAAACAGTTCGTTGTGGGTTCCAAACATGCATATCATCACAGTCACAACGATATTCATCCTAATTTTTTGGAGATAGATGAAATCCATAAGGATCAAGTGTGGTTAATCAAGTATCATTATGAGAAAACTTATAGGGAACCACAAACTTGAGTTAAGCGGCTAAATAAGTGGGATCCAGACATACGCCCAGTCGTAAACAAGATTGTACCAGGAAAATTCCGATGGATGCAGTGGCTTTTAAAAATGCGCCTAATGAGTGCTTTGGGCTGGAATAATACGAGGGAGCTTAATGGGTGATGAAAAACTAAGAGATTTATAGCCTTATAAGAAGCAAGCTCATAGCTTTTGCCAAAACAGCTAAACTTGGCAACAATCCCATACGCGGTGCCGGAGGTTAAGGGTTTCTCCCTTGAAATTAAGCTGCGCCATCTGGACAAGCAACTGCCATCTAAATAATCCTCAACACAAACAGGCATCTAAATTCACGAACTACTCCTACAAGCATAACATACCACCCATTGAATTGAAGGTCAACGAAGCAACCTTTATTAATCAAGCTCACAGAGAATCAAGGTAAAACACAAAGATTTTTGCTATTCAGTCAAATTAAAATTGAATCATAATCAGTATCAGTTCAGTGTTTTTCCCGAAAGGGCTGTATGCACAAAAGACACTTCGACAATCCAAATTTCCTGAATGACTTATAGCGATGCCACTCACACAACTCAGTCGGAAAGAAGAGATGCTATTCCGCGCTTTAATCGATGATCTCAGTCTCTGGCGAGGTATTGTAAACACCGATTTTGGGTCGTTATTTCACGATATTGACTCATAGGGCGTGGAATGAACTTGGTGGCATACCCAATGGGCTCACGTAATAACAAAGTGGCCAAAAATTAAGGGCTATTGGTATGGTTTTTGACGCTAATCTACAGTGGTCAGGTAGGTGCGAAATTCAAGTCAAAGCACTTAAAACTCGTCCACATTCCAATCACGTATTATAGCCACGCGTTCTAGAATATGAAGGATTATTCCACATGAAATGAGAGAAATATCCGAAAATATGTGTCTCTGTATCTTCGTCTGCATGGTGAGTCCCACGCATACGCACGCATGCACACACACGCAAACCACATCAAAGCTGTTTCCGACCCGAATGAAAACAAGGCCGCAGAATGTGTCGTTTGGCTACTTGAAGCACGGAATGACCCTATACAGTTTTCCGAGTTAAGCTCACAACAAGTCTATAAGCCATTGTGAGTTCTCGCTAAACGATACACCAAAACCAACCCGTTACTACAGTGCTTCCCGAAAACATGAAGGTAAATGGTCCCTTCAAGAAGTTGATAAATATAAGAAGCTTCTACATTGACCAGAAGCCTTTCTGATGCCAATAAATGATGAGCTAATGATCAGAGATTTATTGTGTCTGATAGCGCAACCATATAGCGTAGCCTATACGTGCAGTCTTTGACAGTAAGTCAGTTGAAATTCTCACATATTGCTGGTGAACTAAAGTGTCTCTGTCACTGGAAAGCCTTGTTCTGAGACTTTCTTATCTTCATGGAGCATACAACTCCGGATCAGCCGATACGAAGATAATCTGCTTTTAAACGATCATAGACATAAACACGGTATATTATCACGTGCTACATATTCTGCAAATGCGTTCCAGCCAACAACTGCACAGAAACTACAGCAAAATCAATTTTCTCTGAATCTGAGGGAAGACAGTCTATCTGGATGCCCAGAGAAACAAGAAAGCTACGATTTTTGTGACAGTACGATAAATGAGGACTATGCTGCATTGGAATACACAGATTATTTCTTTTGTGGCATCATCGTTCTGCAGAAACGCTTCATCCACCCAGCGGAAATAATGTTGATCATCCAAGCCCTCTAGTTGGAGATGTACTGGATTTCGAGAACTTCATGAGTTAACCTTCAAAATCACATGGTATTCCACATCTTCCGGAAGACCAAATACACCGGCATTCTGTCTTCTACGGAGCGAGTGAGGAAAACAATCAAACGCTACGGCATGTATCTAGGCAACAGAACACGAGAGAACAGACCGGTTTCACCATAAGAGATATAGCCATGGGAAGTGCACTGTTCATGTTTCTTCGATACGTAAAAACCAGCCTTCAGTTTGGAGCCAGCACCGACAAGGAGCCTGCGTTTCCCGAAATTTGGACACCTACGCATTACATGTTGCGAATGTTTACACCCAGTTTTTTGTAAATGTTTGTGTCTCCCTTGAAACACGATACATTTTTTCCGAGGTTGTTCACCAATCACTAGTAAATTTGACTCTACAGGTTGCTCAGACACATAGTTGTATTCTGAATATTTTTTCTGCTAAGAAGTACCTTTGTTCTGTTTGCTATCTGTTTTTCCTACTTACGTCATGATGTTTTGTACCTGCACCTTAATACTTCGTAACATACCTCGCTGACTTGCCACCTCTGATGATCCGAAAATCCTCGACCTTTCGCTTCGATACCAAACCCTTAAACTGTCGTGAAATAACCCATCAAACTGATACTGCTGGCTAGCTAATGTATGGGAAATTTACTGGAACCTGGTGATTGGTTCCACCTGGACTGGAACGCGAACCTGCAGTCATCCCGCAAAACTGTCTCCAAACTGGCTTGGTTTGAGTTTTGAAGAAACCTGAAATTTTTGGTGGTTCGATACGCAACCGTGTTCTCAGATACTTGTACCAAAACGCACCTATCAATCTTGACTACAGAACTCACTAGTTCGAAAGTTGGTCCATCACAACCTCTGGTCATGGGCACACATCTCTATAATTCGAGTAAAGATTGATACGAAATCCTGAATTCAAAGTAATCAGATCAGACTGACTTGCGAGTTCTGAGATTTTTCTTTATCCACCTGTTCGTTTAGGTGTCATTTTTCAAGTTCGTCTATATGTGACAAACGGGAGACAAATAAGCTAATTCACAATATTTCACTGGTGGTCATCCGGAGTAAAGTGCTTCTAAAAAGGAGTCTCTGATCGGCCGGTTAGGTTAGTATCCTTTTAAAGGCATATGATGTCTATTGAATTCACAAAACTCTACAGCGGTTATTATTGCTCAAGGAGTAGGGGACAACCCTAAAAGAGGAGAAAGATAAGTACTGGTGCAAGTTTACTTTTAGTGGATTGGTGTTTGCCGCATACATCTGGGAGCATTCTTAAGAAGCGATAAACGCAATATCACTCACTTCATATGCTCCGAACTTCTTGCAGGCGAGGGGATCGTCTATTCCCAATAACCCTAGACATGGGTTCCCATGGCACGGATTAGGACAGTACTTCTCCAGCTCTTGCCAAATAGAAATATTTGGTTGGTTTCGATAGTCGTGCCAAGCCTGAATACAGCAAATTTTGTCAACAAAAATTTATATAGGAAAACAATTTGAATTTTTCTGCCGTTCCATAAACTGCCAAACACTTAGTGCAGCATGTGAAAAGCAATACCACACTGGCCAGTCTTCGTTTGAACCGCTTGGGTAACTGAGGGGCGAAATAGAAACGCAGTGCAACGAATAAAAACTGAGACAGATCGACTGCATACACAGACAAAAGATTTGTTTGTGAAGCTACGTTAGAAAGAACATCCGTTTTCTCTTTTCGCCGTAAGCAAAATCTGCACTAACACAATAGTAATCGACATTGCTGACCAGGTGCCACACAACTGAGAAAAGGGTCATTTTTATTTAGGTGGAGAGAAATAGGAATGTTTTGGATCCTGGAAAAGTTGCCAGCGCTGTGTGGGTGACAAGTTCCCGAAGGTCAATAAAATGACTGTGAGGCATACATCAAGCACGGAAACAGGAAAACTATTAATTAGTGTATCTGAGCTACTGACCTTGTGCAACCGTACTATCTGACTCTCAGGTCTACAACATCATTCTAAGCATAAATGTAAACAAGATGTTGGCGAATATTTTGCTTAGAATGCTGAGAGATTATGCTTGAGATGTGTTTGCCGTGGTTTTGCTCGTTTACCACTCAACTCTTGGGTGTCCGTGAATTTTTGCTCTACATACTATCTTCTGATAGGTTTTAACAGGTCTCCCCTGCACAAACTGTGCCATTGTCGGTAGCGGTAGACTGCCAGTCAAGAAGCATCATCGATGGAACACACCTTCAAGTTAATACTTTTCGCCTAATTCGCAAGTATGTTAGAAGTAGCCAGACAACAAAAAAATTTCTGCAGGCCGAGATCTGTTTCACTCATAACAATTCTAGAGGAAATTTCGTCTATTTGATTGATTGTACGATTTCCCTTTTGTCCTCACATCGTGTGGTAAGGTCAGAATTATTAAAACAACCCAAGGTGCTTTATGAATCACTGCATCCCAAAAGAGGAATTCAGAATGGAAGTTTTTTCGAAAAAAATCGACAAGTTTGACTCCGATTTTGAGCAAGCGAATGTCTTCAGAAGACTGAATGGTGGGATCACTTGGAGATTTCTGGACAGCTTGCAGTCTTGATAGGCTGAATATTTGCTAACAACGTTCACTGTAGTCAATTTTGCCTCAGCTGGTGCCCAGTTTACCGTGCTTATTGACTGCCGGTTCATTTGTGAAGCATGGCATCAGACTTTTAGGATGGTGGGCAGTTTCATGCCGGCGACGATGGACTTTCGGTTCATGAGAGTTTGGCTTCTATGACGGGGAAAATTATGAGCCACATTTGAATATTATTTCATGGAAGCTAAATCCGACCGAGTCACATAAGGAGTCGGTGATAGTTGTTTACTGCCTCACTTGCGTGAAGGTAAATGACCGAAAAGAACCACGTTGGTAAGAGGATGTCGCCCAAAGAATGGCGGTGAGATAATAGTGGTGCTGGTAATACAATTAAAGCATGAAATGTCCATAGTCGATGCCAGCAAACTCGAAAGTGAACAAAAGGGATCCGTTCTGGGTTGGAATGACAAAATATAGAAAGTCCTTACAGAGAGTCAACGGTCTTTGTCCTAAATGTAGTGAATGTTGTGGGTGGTCATCTTATCTGAGATCCAAGATAATCATCCAGCATCTGCCCATTTATTAATGGTTAATTATAACTATATGCTGTCTGTGTAATCTGCATTTTAACTTCAGTGTCCGGATAGAGGGTGAAAACTGTTTTTCGCCCATTCAAAATTACATAGTTGGAGAATGTCGAACAAGCATGAATACATATTTGTATGTGTAGAAATGTATATATATGTATATTGAATATATATTAAAGCAACAAAGTCCAACTAATTTAGATATTTGTCGGAAAATGGAGGTAAGTTAGTTAAATAGCTGAGTGAGTAAGAGCTTTATGAATAGGATAAATTAAAGAACAGAAAACCATATTGTTACTTCAACCTCAACATAGTATCTTGTAATCTGATTGTATAGATAAGGTTCCTGAAAGCTCATCGACATATATATGTATATTATATATATATTAAAGCAACAAAGTCCAAATAATTTAGATATTTGTCGGAAAATGGAGGTAAGTTAGTTAAATAGCTGAGTGAGTAAGAGCCTTATGAATAGGATAAATTAAAGAACAGAAAACCATATTGTTACTTCAACCTCAACATAGTATCTTGTAATCTGATTGTATAGATAAGGTTCCTGAAAGCTCATCGACAGCCCACAACTGGTTTCACGACATTTGAGTAGCGCATTTTGCCGATAATATATTACTACATATCAAATATAGTACTAACTGGAAAATGAGGGTCCTCCTGCAGCACATTCATTTGAAGGACATATAAGTATTCCATCAAAACCAAATTTGTATGCGGATGAGTATGTACATCAAATAGTCTAATTTTCTTCACGTAACTGGTGATCACAAATCAAGGGTAAACTTAAAAACATGTTGACAGCTGAACTAGGCTTGAAAAAGACTCTACATCTTTCAAAACTTTAACCTTTAAAACGTAGGTCTGATCCTAATCACGCAAAAAAAAACGAAATAATCTTATCAAAAAGAACGCGTATGGTGCAGAAAAGTTATGGGGCAATAGTCCGAACTCGAACAGATAACCACTGCACTCACTTCGACACACCAATGATACAGAAAGATAAGTGTGATACTCTGAATTGGGTCAACTATCAGGCTCATCACATCTTTCGCCTTTTGTGGTACGTCCTCGCATGAAGCAGTTAGAAACGACTGATCGCAACATTCCCAGTGTTCCCCGTCATTCGTTTCACAGAAGTAACCGCTCATGTATTCCAAAAATTGACTGTAGCTTTCCTGCGCAGAGCTCCCCCGAATGTAGATGTCGGCGAGTAGACCTTTCGTGAAATTCGCACCTAGCCAAAAATCAGTTTTTCAAAGGGTAGCGAAACCTGAGCTAAACTACCCACACAACAATCACCCTGAAGGTCAAATTCGCATGTGCTTTTTTCACTCAAAATGTGCTGGCTACTCAACCAGGGCTGGTAAAAGCTTCTAGTCAGATGAAACGGGTTTATCGACTGCGTACAAGTCATTTTGCAATAGGATAGAAGCTTCGCCAAAGAAGCAACAATAAACTGGTAGAAACTTTTCTTTGAAAGTATCTGGCGGTCGTCCAAAATTGTCCTTATTTTAAGCTTAACAGACTTGCATTTTAGCTCATTTTTGTCCAGACATGGTAATGTCACATCGTCTGGACCCAAGAAATCGTGTCCATCTTGGATATGTACTAATTCGCGGGTCTGGGTATAAAATGACCAGCTGCCATCCCCAGAAAGTCTCGTCACTCCTTCCAAGAATACCAACATGGCTTCAACTCATCTTTTTAATTTGCGAAATCTTTTTCCGATATCGTGAACAGGGTGCTGAAGGGGGACTCGACATGCATTAGCCAGTGTTATCATCTATCCGTATAAGGAATTATGGTCAGCTGTGTTTCAAGGGATAGAAACCATAGATTATTTAATATATAGATGGGGATGGGTCTATTTTTCCCCCATTTTTGATTATTTTCCTTTAATCTGGACAAACTTGGTTGTATTCAGTAGTAGTGACCGTGTTGGTGTTTTCATCTGGTTTCGTAAAGGGCTCGGATCTCCTCAACAATGACTTCCCTATAATCACAAGTTGGAGTGACAAAGGCAGTTCAACGTTCCTTCAGATTTCCACATTACCCGGAGAACGCTACTTCACAGCTGTTGTCGGGTACAACAGAAGTGCAAACATTTTTCGGCAATAAAAGCGTCCGTTGGCCTGCAGCCATCGCAAGTAGTCGCCTTCCTTGGTATTGGGTAGATTAGATAAAAAGTACTCGGCAACGTTAGTGAGTTGTTTGCTCATCGATTTGAAATTTAGAAAGCCAAATATGGAGGTACTTGAATTCTTGGCCGATCGAAGTTGGCACCAGTTATGGTGCTGTCCTCGCTGTACGAAATACCTGCACGCTCCAATGCTACTGGACACCAAAAGCACTCAACGGGGACCAGGTTTACTTGCAAAACAGTTGGAATTCTATACGTCTGAACCTCCATGGTAATCTAATTGTCTGACCCACGTAAGTTATTTGTCAACCTACTCTGGTAGAGAGCAAATAAATGACTGAAACAGTTAGTTTTGAGACTTATAGAGTGATTAATTCATTCTTGAGTAAGAAAGAATATGTACAGACAAGGTTTCGTGCTAATCTAACGTCTAAACTTCTTGCCTGTGTTTATGCAATTGAATTCCTCCTAGGCTTATCCTTTCCATGAAGCTATATTTTTCAGACCGACAGAAAACGATAAAGAAAAATTCCGCTCTCTGTTAGAGAATTTCCTTTAGGTGATACGCTCTCCTGGGGAGGGGATGCTGAGCTACCATGTACGCTAATAACTTCAGAATGGGTACCGTGACAAGGAACAAGTTCAGATGAACTGTGGTAAGAGACTTCTGGTGGTGTCGACATAACAACAGAGCTTGCGGCCATAGACTGTCCGTTTGGGCTCAGCGAGATCGTTTCAAACGAACCTCACTCCTACTGATTGAGAGTCTAGAGAATGAGATCAATCAGACCGTATAAAAATCCCATGATGACAACTTTCCTCGAGTTCAAAGATGTGAAAAGGAAGCTCATCGATTACAAACTTAATTCAGGTGGCCAGCAATGTAGAAAGGTAATAAAAACTCAACAGCACTCTCAATGCCAAAGGCAAAAGACCTGGCCGATGACAATTAGGAAAAGCAGAAACAACTCAGAAGAATTACTTCATATTATTGTAATGTACTCTGTCCAACTGGGATGAATTTGTGAAATTTTTCACCAAAATTGCTAATCTTGTTTACATGTCCCCTGTCACTGATACAAATCAGCTTCACGCATACGTTTCATCTACGACAGTAATCTACCCAAAATTTAATTGGGAACATTTGGCTCATTCAGAAAACGTGCATCCGCCTACTTACCTTCGGTGGCCGATTCATCGGAATGAATCACAACAGGGAACAAAATAGTTCCAAGACTGCTTTTGGCAAAACCACGAGTGTACACTTTTCCCGACGAATGTTGTTGTACTCCTAGAAGTGTCCTTGTTTCGGATGCCCTCAAAGTGGAAATCCAAATCTCAAGTGGATCGTGGAAAATCCCAGATTCCGAGCAAACACAGCAAAGTTGTACGAAGAATATGAGAGCGCCAACCACAGTAAGGCAGTTTATTTGGACCATTGAGTTGTTCCACGTGAGACCACTCTCTAAGTTATGAGGAGGTGTAGAAAATACAAGAAAATATTTATTAGGATAAAGTACCTGTTTGCACTCCCTCAGGCGCCATCGAGTGTAGTAAACACAAACAAGCAAAATGAAACGACATATGTATTCCTTAGCTTTTGACAACGACCTAGAGACAAAATTTACTTAGGACTTTTGTATTTTCAGGTACCAGAGGTATGCAAACTGAGGTCCGATTTTCTGCAGCATTCCCATTCAGCCTCAGAACGACCTAGAGACAAAATTTACTTAGGACGATGGGTATTTTTAGGTACCGGAGGTGTGCAAACTGAGGTCCGATTTTCTGCAGCGTTCCAATTCAGCCTCAAAGGCACCTTATCATGTAAGGACGTGAATTCCCAGGTTACACTGGTTTCACTGGAAAATTCGTCCCGCTCACGAAACCACTTTATGCTGAAAAGTGGGGATGTACTGTACAACTGCTTCAAGCCCCTTATCATGTAAGGACGTGAATTCCCAGGCTACACTGGTTTCACTGGAAAATTCGTCCCACACACGAAACCACTTTATGCTGAAAAGTTGGGATGTACTGTACAACTGCTTCAAGCTTATTAGGAATTATCAGCATTGTGCATCTCAAGAAATTTCAGGGAGATTCGAACTCACGACCTGTTAGCTGATAGTTGAGCACTTAACTGTTCGGTTCTGACATTGGTTCGTTTGTTAATGTGCAACACTTAGGTGCGTGATTTCCTGATAGCTCGCAGCCTCCTGAGATACATTATGATGGAGTCTTTTTCTTCATAGATGACTGGCACAAGATCAAAGGATCACACAACTTATGCGAATCAGTTAGACCCCCAATGAAAATCGAACCGGTATGCAAATGAGTGTATTTCACTCAGTAGAACATAATTATTGAGGTTTCTGATTTTGAGCTTAGAATCACCCTTGGATATGACGATCTCAAATATCAAAAGGAAGAAGTTGGTTCGAAATTCTAAGGTGCTATTGACACAAAGGTAAGCAAAATTATACAACAAACTCCAAGTGTTCAGGTTCGTAGGTCTTCACCACCATCAGAAACTGAAACATCATTGTTGACACTGAGGCTTCACTGCCGTACAACCCTAAAGTTAATCTAATTACATTTAAAAAGTTAGAGTGAAAAAAAGAGTGAAAAAGTGTGTGAGTGAAGGGACCTAGTATTGGTCTATGTCAAGTATTCTGAGGCGCACACACCTCCGATCGCTCAGTCAGGCATCCAATTTCGTCACTCCAGAATGGGCGGTGCATGATAGCTATACTGAGACCTTAATTCTCTGGTTGAGAAAACCGCCGGTGTGTGCGAAGCCCAGAGTTGGTGATTTGTGACAGATGGTGGATAGTGAAGAAAAGATGATATGCACGAATTGGAGTAGAATACTTTAATTCCCCGTGCGCCGGCCGTTATAACCAATAACGACATACAGGCAGTATAGGGCGAATGCTTCTCAGGGTACGAAAAGAACTGAGAACGGACATTT
>NW_008751805.1:39086-68846 GCF_000715545.1 Opisthorchis viverrini
ATTCCTGGGTTTCGAGAACTCAGTTGCAACCTGAGGTTTTATCGCGCGACTCAACGAACATCAAGTTAATGCTACTCTTCAAACTAATTTGCTGCACAAAGGCCACCTCATGATTCAGTCTGCAAGATACTCAAGAAGACTCAAAACCGTTGATGAAAACATCCAATTCTCACCAGATTCCCCATCCCTTTAGTACTTATCGAGGAGGCCGGCGCTCAAAGTTTCATTATTCCTATCTTTCCTTTGAATATTCTTTTGAATGATGGAGGTGAACATCCATCACAAACCAAGACAGCTTGAATACGAGAATCAGATTTGCCTCTATGTATAGTCAACATGCATATGCAATCAAAAGTTTTCAGACAGATTTAAAGCTTACATGGAAGGACCTAATAACCAGTTCATTTATTCGTCGGAATCCTGGATCAAGACCTGTTATGTCGTTAAAGTTTAGAAATTTTAACTTTGGGACATGAAAATTCAGTTGCGTTAAACGAAGGCTGATGTGTTGGTGATGACAAGCTACTTCACATTACAGAAGACTAAAAATTAAGTTTTAAAACTGTACGACCACAGAATCGAACTGCTGGTGAGCCTTAACATTATAAAGCTTGAATTAAGAACTTTAGCATAGACTAACCGAAACAGTCGCAGCAGGATAGGACAACGTCATTCAGATAGGAACGACGTGGACAAAACTTTTATACATTTATTGGCTTTGTGAAATCATGCAGATTTGCTTTATCCTGTAACGAAATACGCCCTATCTCAAACATTTCATGTTCATCTACAGAAACAGATGTTCAGAAAGCCTCTCTCCCCTAAATACGGTCTCCCAACTCACGCTAGTTACTTATGCGCGGTGGCGGAAACGCAGTAAAGATGCCTGAAGATTTCGAGAGCAAACATGTAAAGTAGCTAGCTGACTGCCACTCAAAAATAAAGTCGTCCCCAGAGCTGTTCTTCCCACTAAACTGTGTCCATACTAGCGCTAGTATCAATGTGCCCAGTTCAAAATTGGATGTGATGTTGAATGTCCATTTGTACGGGTTGTCTATGACCCATACGGACAGAAACATTACCTGATCAACAATTACGAGAGTCCTGCATTCGGAGGGCTGCGATCCCAGACAGTGAACAAACTAGGCCATCCTCATGCTAAATAGAGTCTAAATGAAAAATAACGTAAATAAGCAGTTTAATTTCGTTTTTTTATGTGAGAACATGTCGTGTACCATTGGTTTCATGTTTCTAAAGACGCGTTGTGCTGATATTATATAGTGCGAAAAATATGTTGGTCTCCAAGTTCGGTGAAATGGAATTGTTTAGGATCAGTTCCCACTGGTTTTAGGATCCAAAGAAGAAAAAGATAGGCTTGTCTTTTCAACGTTTATTCAGTACTAAATAATTTTCAGAAACAGGTTAAAATGTTGTTGAAATGTAGCAACAGGAAACAAAGGACGAAGTGAAGTATATAGCGTTACACCAGCGAAATTCGGTTACCAAATTCTGGCCCAACTGTTGGTGATCTGAAGGCTGAGATTTCCTATTTCAGTACGCCTCGAGTCGCATAGCTACAGGGAAGAAGTTGTGGATTCTGTTTCGGATTCGCTGTAAGAATCTCGTGGTATGAGTCGCGGCATTGCAATTAACCAGATTATCACACTAACGAGAAACTGAAAACAAAGTGGGGAAGGATTAGTAGCTTCTACATATGGAGCCAATCAAGCAACATTTAATTGGCATTTAATTGACATTTAATTGGTTAGGGTATGTGATGAGACAAATGACTGGATAGTCAACATTGGTTATTTTTACAGTGAAGAGTAGATATTTCAACCGTGATATACATTATATATATGTGCGCATGTGTAATTATTCTTTAAAAAACGTGGGTCAAAATTTCCGGCAAAAGGCAAATCTACATAACCTAATGACACATTCGAGGGTTATTTTTGGGCTTATTCAACGGGATGACTGAAGTCTTGTAGAGCGGATCAGATACACATAATATGCCTAAATCTAAGTCGATGAGCTTCAGACACTTTGCATATGAAATTCACCTCACTCGAAATTAGGACTTCCATGCGATGGGAAATTCTGTCAGGAAGTCCACAGTCACTTTGAAAGGGGCTTACGAACTGAATCACTCTAAGTGGAGTTAAACCTTAAAAGCGCTAAACTGTTGAATTAATGACAAGTTGAACTGAGACTGCCAAACACCAGACTGTGAACTGAACCAAGGGTATTGAGCTGACGAGGATACGGAGAGCAGTGTTAGATAAGCCGAGGTGACACGTAACGGTGTGCCCGAGTCAATAGCAAAAAAAGCCAGACCATAGCTTTCACGGAATCGTTCTCACACACCTATTTTAGCACTAGCTCATCCACACAGGCAGACAGAAACTGTGGAACACATTCGAGAGAGACCATCGAATGAAGTGAAGCGGAAAAACTGGATCCTAAGCTGGGCCCAAATCCATGTAGGTTCCCATCGGTCTCAGAAAGTTCTGATTCACCCTTCAAAAACTAAATCGATTAGATGACACCCAACATTGGCTTAGATTGATTTACCTTGTCGGTTCTTTTCCCGCCCTAAATTTCTACCAACCTCGTGATCTAATCACTTGGCCCTGAAAGCTGTTTTGTCAACTGCAAAACGCTGGCTAGCAATACAACTACCGATTGTTTTCGAAACATTTCCGAAAGTCATTCGGACTCTAGCGTCATGTTCCAGTTTAGCCTTCTGTACTCTGAGACGACAAGCACAAATAATAGTGGCATTCGGACATCATTTGGAGTTATTTGCGTGAAGAAATTCTTTTAAATCTCCAAACACAAGGCATATTACTTTATCTCTTGCACGATGTGTGTAGTATTCAGATTAAGAATTGTCAGAGGGGACGGTCGTACATCTTAGGTTTTGAGGTACTCCACTGACGTTTCTTGAGGGAACTTCTGTCCGATTTCTTCAAATATTGAAATTGATCTAAAAAACTAGAGCGGTCATTCATCTTTCCTGAGAGACTTCTCTGACGTGGTTTAGCGTACTACAGAGTACTACAAATGGATATTGTGCTTCTATGATAAAAAACGTTCCATGAGTTAGATTGAGTAGGGAAATTGAGAATTACTTTCTGCTACGCTTGAAGAAACATGAGGATGTGTACACTCCGTAAACTTGTAGAAGGCCATCCTCAAAGTAAATATTGAATGTGGTAACGGCAACTTGGGTCCAGAAAGTAACCTGATATAATATGGCATGTTGAGCTGCATATTAAGTAAACGAACGCGAATATGCTTTCACGTACCTGGAGCAGGATTTTAATGACCACTCTACTAAGTTATCACAAATAAACACAGTGGAATAGAAGAATGCCAAACTTTAGCGCAAAATAAAACACAAGTTGATCCAAATGGGGATGGTACTCCCATAGATTACTCGTAGACCTAACAGTGCGGGTTATGTTAGCTTGATTCAGTGTGATCTGCTACTGCGGGGTTCGAAAATCTTGAACACCTGAACTGCTTATGGTTGATAGGTAAAACAAAAATCTTGAACACCTGAACTGCTTATGGTCGATAGCTAAAACGATACACTGCCGTGTTTGGCGTATTATCAACTCTATGCGTGACATTTCGTCCAAAAACGATTGTACTGCTGTCAGTGGGAAAAGTAGTCCATACAGTTTACCTCCTCTAATTAAAAATGGCAATTAATCCTACACTACTGCAGCAGCAACTCATCCGAATAAGAGTGCTTTACCTGGACCAAAGAGAGTCCGGCAAACCAATACAAGCTTTTATAATCGAAAAACTCCTCTCGGAGATATCCAGGTAGACGTAAGGTCATGCAGTGTGGAGCAGGAGCACACGGCAAGACCTGCAAAGAAAGAGAAACAGCCAGGATAATACATACGAAGAAAAAGGGATATTTTTGTTGACTATGCATTAGGGTAAGTTGAATAGGCAAGGCATTGAAAACAACCTCCATCTGGAGGGTACTTTTGCTAGTACTAGACCAATGACGATATAAACCAGCGTCGATTGTAAACTATGCTCATTTTGGGATCGTGTATTGTATATATTCGGCAGTGGGGAGGTAATCCAGAAGGGATGTTGAAACAAAGCAATATGTTCAGTGTGGAATCATTGAATACTCATAGCTCTGCACACATACATGAGTAAAATACTGGGATTATCGAGTCTTCGTAACGTGTACGCTATTCATATCCGACACCTTTTGGAACACCCTATTCAGATTCTGGATTAGACGAGATGTTGCCATATTAAAAAACTCGAAGAAAAGAATGTGTGATCGCAAGATCCCTTCGCCATGTGGCCTACCCGGAAAAACTATTTCCGCCCAATATTAGAGTCCTCAGACAGCAGCGTTTCAGTGGCTGTCCCATGTACTTGCTGCGTCCTCAAGAACGGTCCTCTCAAAATCTAAACCCCTTCTCGCGAAATACCACTTACTGCGCCAAAGCCGAGAGTTTTCTAGGGAAAGCCAGCTGGGTGGGTTAGCGGAAACTAGTTGAAGTCTATTATCATCCTTTCCAAAACAGATTGACTGAGTCGACAATCTGCACAAAACAAAAGCCAGGACAACTGTCTACATCCATCTGTCCGCCATGTAGTCCCATATACTCCTGATCACCGTGTCATCGCTGTAGTCGCACAATGGAATAATAATTCCTGAACTGTCACCAGCCTTTTTGTAAGCTTATGTTACATCCTCTCCACAGTGACCTCCCTAGTGTTATCAGCCGGGAATTAATGCAGACAGTCCGGTATTTGTCAACCCATTTGTATTCTGTTTCATTCCATTCAACCTCTTCTGGACAGTTTATGCCACGACGCTATCCTGAAACGCATGACACCACCATTTTCTCCGTTTACTCGGTCTACCGCTCATCTCTATTTCCTAGTCTGATTAAAGTAGTCATACGTATTTGATACACACACTCATCGAACATTTATGAATATTCTTTTGACTGCACTGTACTTCAAATTCAATGCCAAAGTTACAGATACAGTTTTTTTGTTTATAACTTAACACACCCAGGTGAACCTTCTTTGAACCATGTTAGATACCGCTGGTCCGTTGTAAACATTCCTACCAGAGTTGAGCGAAATTAATTTTCGTTACTGCAAGCTAATCGCCCACGAATCGTAAGCGGTAGTAAATATACTCCAATGAGAGTATATGCACTCTCAGCGTCCTTCGCGTGTACACATCTGTTGGGTCTGTTGAATTTATTGGCCATGAAGTATTGACCCAGATGCTTCGGCATCGTAAAGATCTTCCTCGTTATGAATTTCTGTATAAAACCCTACCGTCCTTGCAACGAGTCACGTTGATGCGTCATTTCTAAAGGCACTTGGAATGATAAACGGTAAATTTTATAAACAGGGGACAAAAAACTACTGACTATCTTCTTATCAATAAGGCTATTTTGTGCAAATTCAACGCAAATTGACGATAGACAATAAAATTTACCTAGACTGTATCCCGAACCGAACCACCAATCTGATGGCTAGGAACGCCTAATCGGGACGTGTATACCGATTGCCATTACTCAACCACCCTTGACATCATTTTCAAAACACAATTACTTGCAAATTTAACTGGTTTTAACGAGAGATTTGAGCGAATCCCAGGTTACTCGATCGTTTCCGCTGTTCTTCAACTACATGTGCTACACAATATTGCACATCACGTTTCAGATGGTACGGTCTTAAATATGCTGCAGTACATTGTCTGGATGAAACATACTACTCGAACATCGTCACTTTTGGTACGTGCTTCATTACCGCGAGGTTCATAGAAAGTTATTACCACATTGGATGGCAAACAGTACTTTAAGACTCATTTGTTTCGAATGCTGAACCCTAAGACCAGAGGAAAAACTATCTGTTTACAGAGAATAGAGCGATGAGAATTGCTCCTGAATGTTCTCTTCCATACACTATTTGATGATGAGTGCGAATGATGCAACGGTAGACAGTCTCAATGGGTTTTCACCAAAGTACATAACAGGAAGAGTGCTGGATCTCCTCAGATAGTCAACTCGACCAAGACACCGACGTGAGGTGAGAAAATAAGGAATTTCACGAGCACTGATTTACTGTTGTCTAAAATTAGCTGGCATTCGCCCATGAATGACCTTCCTGTGTTCCAGAGCATCTTTGGGATTTCGCAAACTGGGAAAATGAGCTGTTGCCACAAGATACTTGTGGCTTCTGGGGATGTTGAACGGCAGCAGTGGCAAAAGTACTGGGGCTGTAAATTGCAGAAGTACACGGTGCATAGACCGTTATAGCGAGACCAAAGGTCTAGGATGCATGCAGCCATCGAGTTCCTGATCAGCTTCTTCACTATCAGCCAGGAGCATCCAAAGCGAGGACCACTTGGACGGGTCCGACATTGGTGGTGGCCGCATTAACTCTGGCAAAAGGTACTTGTAGACAACCTCGGTCTAACACAGAGCTCCACCTCCATCTGACTGAAAAAACTTCAAGTTGACCGGGGAATGCAGTTACCAACGCAAAGATACCGATCAACAGAATGATCGTGCTGGTTGCGTAGTTTGCAATTCCGAAATCCATGTGAGCACAAAATGACACGTCATACATCAATAGGGCCTACCGGGAACTACTTATCCTTCATTAAGTCGCAAACACCCAACCGAGACCTCACCATACGGCACCGAATGGTCTGGCAGGAAGCACAGTGAGCACGGCGAAGCAGTGCCTTCTGAAAAATGGGACCTAATGCAGGACACCCACGGAGTCTACTGAAATGTCACTTACGGAGTTTGGTCGAGTACTCAATGACTATTTCCCGTGTGAGAACAACTTTACTTGCAAATTTGTGCTAGTGAAGTCGCACTACCCTCTCGCCAACACTACCATGAACCATTGGCTCCAGTAGTACATCCCACCTAAGTTGATGGAGTGGCCACCACAACTAAGCGACGTGGTGCTAGAGCGGACCATGAAAAGACGCGTCCCCAACCGGAAAAGATGCTAGGTGTCGATAATCTCACAGATTCCACTTGTTCCAACAATCCTCAAAATATCATGCTGGGTCTAAGCATCACGGCCTGACCGGGCACAGATAATGAGCCGTCATTAGTGTACCTCATTCCATTATCTGACATTGTCAAGTCAAGGCCCTGAAATCCTTATTAGACCCGAGATTACCAACTCATGGGAAACGGATATTGTTACGGCTGATCGGCGATTGTTTGTCTCCAATATAATGTAAGAAAAACGGTGTAACTGAAGACTCTTCGAAGAGTTCTCGGCAACCTTATGAGCAGTATGTTACATCTATAAAATGTATTGCGATGCTAGCGTATCGTGCCAACTGAGATATGTCACTGCCTGTAGCAGCACAATGAAAGGGAGATTCAGTTGGGTCCCTGGTGAAAACCAAACTGACATGCAAACGGTATTATTTCTCAGAGTCACCCCAATTTAGGTTCAGGCAGAACATAAGTTTAACGGAAACTCGGGGATCCCGTCTACCTGGTGAGCCCCAAGAAGGGCGAAACCGGTCGTGGGCCGTCAATAAGTTTTCAGCAACCTTGTGAGTAGTTTCCTTGGTAAAAGTTCAGTTATATCGCTATTGGTGAACGAAACATGTGAGGAGACAAGTAACGAACCTTTTACATTCCGTCGCTAACGCAAAACACCTTTGTAGGTTAGTAGCGTAGTAGCAAAAATGAGCATAACTTATGAAGTAACCTGGCTTAAGATTGGGCTGGAACTATGGGGAAAGGTTTGATCCCTGTCCATGGAACTGACATACTTTCAGTGGGTGATAGACAACCGAGTGGGGTCGACTAAATGACATGTTGGCAGTCAATATAGATAACAGGGCCTTGAGTGACATTGAGTGCTTTTGCGTCAATGTCGCTGCGTATTTGAAAATGATCTGGCGAAAAACACCTATTTCAGCCAATATCAGTGTCACAGCAACTGAAGATGAAGTAATAGATGGTGTGAGCCGCAGAAACTAAGGGTGATCGGAGTTTACTGGTATGCAATGTAAGAAAGATCTTGTGTACGGCCAATGAATTCCGGTTGGTTGGTTGCTTAGTGCAGCGGCTCAATGCCGTCTAACATTTACAGTTGTGCGATGGCACTTGAAAAGGGAATAGACAAAAACCTTTTTCAGTACAGTCAGCATGGATCGATATTGCCACCAGATGAGTTAAATATTGAATGCCACATAAGTCCATCGCTTATATTCCGTCTGGCATGATTCTAACATGAGAGTCAAGTAAACGCTGGCCCATAATAATATTTGGCCGCAGGTCCTGCAAAACACTGCCTTGAATTATATTTCACGATGCGATGCCACTTGTATGATTTACGAAGACTCTTCGGTTCATAGGTGGCATTGATCGCCTTTATTATGCAAAACGACTTTCAAACGCGCGTCATCAAAATTACGATCAAGATTAATTGGTGTTGACTGGATTCCGGGGGGTAAATTCATGCACTCGACCAGAGCAAAGATGAGGAGAAGTCTTTCTAATCTCATTGGATTTTCAGGCTTACTAACAAATGGAAATGGGAAAGGCAGAGATTATCTGTGAAGAGAGGTCGTGAATTCTGAACCGTGAAATCAAGGCAAACATTCTGGTTAACGTCATATCATCTCTGTAAGCACCTTCTTACTGTAGTCGGCATGCCCTCACATAACAAGTCCACCTACGTCACCGGCCAATGGATGCGAGCTTCTAAAGCACCAATGATCGCGGTATCACCGGCTCCATATCATTGAGCCAAGAACGGCTCCGCCATTGTCGGTTTCTAGTTGAGACAACCGGTAACACTGGCCGTTTGAAAATTCCTGGCTTATGTTATCAGACACGAAAGACTAGGGCTTGTATGAATGTATCCGCAGCTACAAAGAAAATAGCTACATCCAATAGGTCCATTGATCCATGTGTGCTTTCCGGGTTACAAATAACTTGAAGTCACTTACTTCCTCCGATGCTCCAAAGCAGACGGCCGGTTTTCGGAGCTTCCGACTGGCACTGGGGGTTCCGACTTCGGCTCCTTCACTGTCCAGGCACACCCGCCTTCTCCATCGATAACGCGTGGTAGAGCAGTCAGCAGGTGAGCAAGGGGAGGTGTCGGTCCATGTTGACCACGTTCCTACTGGGTCCTCACAATTTACACCTTTGTGTTGTGAACAGGTGTAAAGGACATTGGTTCGGAAAGGTGCACAGGTAATAGGTCAATAAAAGCATAGATGTAGGTAGGTAAAACTGGCGTCATATGCCAATCAGGGTATGTCAAAGTCCTGAATTTACTGAACTATGAGACACACGAAATCACTTGACCGGACGCATTCCGCATTACTCAAACTGGATCAGTAAAAACCCAGCATCTTTTAGGGATGTGGTGTTGGAACCTTATGCTTCATTGCCTAATCCGAGGACATATTAAGTGCCTGAACCCCATCCTCACTGTCCCATTTTCCGACCTCTGCTGGGGCATTCTCTTCTTAATGCTGTGAGGCAGTTATGTGCAAATGTTTAATGTTGGTGTACTGGCGTCGAAGATACTGTTGATGACAGGAAACACACTAATGTACCTGTAAGCCGATCTCACCAGGGTCGTAAGACTCACCGAGTCTGCATTATCTTCACTATTTTGCAATCATTTAACCAACAGTCGAAACGAACTTATTGAGCAACATCGGCAGCCAGTTTACCTGTGAATAATGCACCGATACCATAGGTGACCGGACAAACACAAACGGCACGTGTAAGGTCAACTGATGTCAAACATTTTCCTCCATTGAGACAGGTTATGCCCCGTTTCCTGATTGCGGGCAGCTTTCCTGTCTGTTGTTTTGACGACTCGAATTGACTCGGCATCGCATAACCATAACAAGGGTTCAAAGGCAGTAGACAGTTGTCTTCTCCCATATCCAATGAGGTAATGTATCCGTACCTGCAGGTGCAGCTGTAAGTGTCTTCTCCGATAACCGGATTGCACTCGTTGCCCAAATTTACCTGACAGTTTTCATTTCCATTAGGTAATGACTGCCGAAGGAAAGTAGAAAGAACAACTTGAATTTAAGGGATTACTTTTTCGAACAGGTTCCTTAATAAGTGATCGTTTAGAACACTGGACGGAATTAACCTGATGTACCATGCTGCACACAGAGCACTATCCGAAGCAACAAACAAATGGTTTACTGGAAAATAACAAGGCCAGTGCGACAGACAGCACCTGCACTGTCTATCAAGATCGACGCGGTAAGAGTGATGGAGGTTACCTGTACTGGTTTGATCTGTCGAGGTTGTGTTCGGGATGATAAGAACATATAAGAAAACAACGAACAAGTCAGTAATACGCACTGGCTGGTAAGCAAGCTACCTGTCCCCTGGCGTAAGAATAGGATTTCGTATTAACATGATGTTAACTCAGGGTCCATAATTAAGGGCAAAACCTCCTCGCTGTCGACAGACGACATACAGTCTGTCGAAAACGGGAAGACCTCCACAAGACGCATGGTACTTCCATTTTCTCAATCGTCACTCGAAGCAGGCTTTTGTATAAACCGTATTACGAGACGGTCCGGCTTTAAATTCGTTGCCACGTTGTGAGAAAATTAGGATGCTTCTCAAAGGCGACCAGCATGCCCATATTTATGAAAGCACTGAGGAAGGACGGTTTAAAAAAGCACGGTCCCAAAAACCATATATTCTGATCGGTCAGCGGTTGACCATTAGCGCCGGTGAATTACACAGTACAGTAAAAAAACAAGTAAACATTGCTGTTAGCAGTACATAAGTTCAAACGTATCTTCAGTGCACAGCGGCATCAAAAGCCAAACATCTATGCCTTGCTGCCTGTGCTGTCTGTACAAGCATCCAAGGGGCAACGCTGCTGAGCTTTTGGCTCTGAAACTGGTTCCTTAAGGAAACCTCCACTGCTTCATCGCGGTCGCTACTTCTGAGCCAAAGGTTACGAGCGTAGTCTTTGAATAAAACCCTACATCCGCCCACTGTCTTTTGTTGAGGATAAGGTTCAAGATGGAGTGCCTCAAACAGACCATCTTCTACGGCCCAGATCACCGATAAACACCAATAACACCTACAGTTATTCATTCACCAACCCCCCCTAATCATCCTCCCAGTAATTCTTTGATTCAACTAGCTGCCAATCACCTACCCATTGCCCCGTGCCTAAATTTCTGCCCAGTAGCAAAAACAAAAAATCTCTGTTGAATTTTAACTATCTGTTCCACATTGCAGCTTTCAATGCCCGTAGTCTGAACAACAAGCATCCGCCGCTCAGAGTTGGTTTTCTCTCACGACCGACGTATGCTGTGTCTCCGGAACAAGTATGAAAGTCCCCAGTTAGGTCATTGACCTCAGATCACTCGGGATAAAGCTAGACTTCTCGTACATTAGATTTTGGATGTCTGGTGGTCCTGATAAAATACATTTTGGTACCTAGGACAAGGGAATAGTGCACAGCCTCCGGGTTAAATGTGCTCGAATGGACTGGATTCCATTACACAGGCGTCTCTGGGCTGTTCTGTCCATTGGCCAAGTAAAAATCAAATCGTGGAGACGACAAATACACTCATTTGCAAATCAGTTTGGTTTTCACGAGACTCAACAGCACATTCAGTTGTAGAATATCATAAACGAGAGATTCAATTGAGTCTCTCGTGAAAAGCAAATTGATTTGCAAATGAGTGTGCTTCTCGAAAACAGTCCAATTTGGGCTCAACTAGATCATAAGGTTGACGGAAACTCGGGGCCATGCCTTCTTGGTGAGCCCCAAGAAGGGCAAGACCGGTCGTGGTCTGTCGAAGAGTTTTCAGCAACCTTGCGAGTAGTTTCCTTTATGAAGGTCGTGGAAACGTTGTGATGAATGAACTACTGTGAATGGGTCGTGGTAGTTACTGCACCCCGACTAGTTGTCGATTGGTTCAGTAATCATGAAAAGTTCATTAGAAAGTCTGAACTAATACTGTTGATAAAAACAGCCACCTGTACAATCCAGTAGCAAAACTGAATAAAAGAATGTCAATGGTATTGTGTCACTCATCACAAAACTATTTACAGTGAAAGGAATCCGGTGATGATCCCTAATAACTCTGAGATGGGCGCTATCTTAAGGTAAAAGTTTGTATTTGTTGCTATGTATGGTGTGGTTGTAACCAGCGCAAAAAAATTCTCTACCGGAATATCCAGAGAAGTGTAATGTGGCCGATGGTATCCATACGCGAGCGCGTGACTCACACAAACACCGGTTGTGGAGTTCTGATGACAAAATACATCAGGACACTGAACTGCATCGAAACTGCACAAGCGGAGAATGACGGTAGCAGTCCGTAGCACTGCTGCCTGAGGTCCCAGTAGGTCTGATTTGTAGCCTTCAACTACCCGACTGAAAATGAAAATTTCTTAAAAGTCTAAGAAGGTTGGAATATTCGGTTGATTAACAAATGGAAATTAGGAATACATGAATTTAACAGTTTGTTTGGTCTAAAAAAGTAAATAAATTTAGAGAAGACTGACAGAACACCTCCGGTTTCCCTCCGTTCGGAGCCTGTTACAGAAACACTGTTTCTCAATTTCAATTACTTGTACCTGTGATTGTACCTATGGTGAATAGCAAGCTCGAATGCAAATTCAGGTCTAGCGAACGTAGGATTCAAGCAAGCAAAGAACGTATTCTTCGTTTATGATGTTCTCCAGCTTACCACGAAGATAAATTTTGAACAAACTTTTCACTATGCTTATATGCAAGAAACCGAAGAGACAGAAGCAATAATAATGAAATCCGCGAACGCCCCCGGCGTAGGCTATTGTTTTTCGACATTTTTTACAACAGACAGTTTCCTGTTCTACATCTCTGTAGAATGGTCAAACCTCTGTCATTTTCAAAATGAACTTATGGAGCCGTCTGAAAATCAGGTCAGAGATACCCTACAACTCGAAGGTAGTTTGAATTCCAAACAGCTTACGCTACGGATGTAAACGAATTGACTACTAAGTAATATTCGCCTATTATGGAATGGTGGTATGGTAGCAACCATTTATTCTAATGAATAGAAGAGAGCTGATATTTCATAACAGCTTCACGTAGTGCTGATTGGAATAGCATCCCGGGACTGTCTTGGCTGTAAAATGCTTCGCGATTGCTGTCTTTAAAAAGCACCCCTTGAAAGTCATAGCATAGAACGCGTGTACGCATGGGTCCGGAGTTTCATCTGACATCCATACATTCGTTTTCAAACAATATAAATATTGTCTCAAAGAGTCCTCTGCCTATCCAATGGGACTCACAATTTTTAATGGGGTGTGGGATAGGCATAAAATCATTTTTTAAACGTAACCGGGTATGCACGTCATGGGAACACCTATCGTAGGGGACAGTCCATCTTTCGTAATTCAAACACATCTAGGCTCTGATTTTTGGATGCTGTTCTTGGGAGGAACTTCAATCTTAGATGGATTGTTAGTCCTCTTCAATTGGACAACTACACTTCATGCTTGTTTCAGCTTCACGTTTACACCCAGTGAATACACAGTTGGATAATAAACTAGCAAAGGTTAGAGAGACTCTAGTGATCAACAACGATACGTGAATAGCAGATTTAACAGAATCCCGGACTGAAACTGAGACGATAAGCAGTGCCTGAGGAACTAGGAAAAATATGGGAAGAATGTGCTGAACTCACCAAAAACCCACCTTGTTTACGCGCTCGATACAAGCATTACGCTTCACAGAACAGTCTTTTCCCATAAAGCCATCTTTGCAGATGCATATAACGTTGTAATCATCTTTTGCAATGCACCTCAGTGTGTTTTCTGGTAGACAAGGTGCTGGATTCTTGCGAAGACAGGGATTCACCAGTCGGCAAGTCAGTACATTCGCGTCCCACAAAGCATGATCATCGCATTCACATTTATAGTCATTCTGAAAAGTACCAAAATAAGCAGCAGTCACTGAAGGCTGGAATACAATTTGACAGCCTAAAAAGTTGCATGTGGTCCTGCCACTTATGAGTGGCCTGTTGATAGTGTATAGCCTCAGAAGTAAAGTCCTTTGACCTTGGACAACGTTCTTTGTGGGATTCCAGTTGCTGTGGTTCATATATCTTTAACCTTTATGGATGAGTGCGCATTGTTGGTCGATTTTAACTAAACAACGTGGTAAATGATCAACAAGACTGCTCTTTCAGTGAGGAGAAGTCAGTGCATAACATTCGGTCTGCCATGAAAAGTTTATCACAGCAGGAGAGGTCAAGAGCAGGAGTGGAAAAATTACAGCACTCTAGTGAAAGATCGTGTGAAACAAGTTAGTTAGAACATTTTGAGTTGGGAAACTATCCCAATAATGTTTCGTCATCGCAAGACGAAACGAAAGTGGCTACACTTGGAAGGAACGACTTAGGATCAACGTGATTCAAATCATCATCCTCATCATCATTGTCAGCTGTAATAACCGCGTACTCGCCGTATAGCGGTTGTAGCTGCCGCAGTTTCGTTCAACGATGATTCGGGGGGAGGGGGAGTTAGCTGCGCATTGCAGGCGGGAGCTGATAAATTGGTGCATAAATCCAGCACTGTCAGTGGGCTGTCAAGTGGGGTGGGGAGGGTTGGAAAAGGAGCTATGCATTGAAGGCAATAGCATGGATGCGCGAAGGCCATTGATGGCGCGACTGGGCCATGTCTGACAATGTCTCTAGCCATTGATGTGGCCCGTCTCGGGGTTCCCATCCAGGAAGACGGCTGTGACCAGCGCAGCTGAGTTTGCTAGTAATGGCTTTCATACTTCGCCAGCCTGTTGTCACTTCCTAGCCATGACTACCTAGCTGTTCTGCACGCTGTGCACTAACCTTGTATTTGACATATTTCACAAACAGTGCTGTGTCTTACATTGGCATTGTACTCAGATGTAATTATTTCAAAAGTATCCCGATTTTCCCCTTAGATTTTTTAAGTTCGTTTTCGAATAAATCACGGGCCAATCAAAAACTTGTGTATATTTGTCCTAGTACTACAAGTTTATCGAAAAGATGTTTAGACATGCAGAAGTGATGTCCCACTTACACTTTTGGCCTAATTTTTCATCTGACTGACTGTCTGTGCATAGTAGCCTAAAGTATCTACAATACTGAACTATGCAAAGCACTCAAAACATAAAATTCATAAATGGGATTTTGAGAATAGTTCCGACCAACGCCTAGAGAATCTCAACAATGAGCTCATAGTTACTTAAAAATGACTGTGTCCGGCCGCCTTCTCTCATAGCTTGCGTTTAGCTTTCGTGGATTCCGCGTAGCTCCGCTTGAACCGGTAAGCTAATTACATCAAAGGTACCAACGGCTCCAGTACCCACACCTGATTACCTGGACGATTCCATCGACAGGTTTATCGTCAATCTTATTTCCTGTGGGAATTAGAACCCTGAGATATCTGCTCAGTTACCTCCCTGGGATCATAAAACGGTTACCAGTACTCTTAGTTCAGGCCAACAATTCGAAGGCTGTTGATCAAACACGGATATTATTCTTTTAAAATTCCGCAAAAAGCTTGCGGATTTTATTAGTACTTGGAAGATAACATACAAGAGAAGCGTTTATTGGTTACATTCTGAGGTAGCTTATTATGAGATATATCCCCCAAAACCGGAACGATAGGTGTTGGTTATTGAAGATTATGAAGCCTGTCGGGCTTACTAAAAATTCAGTAGTTATATGATATTACAGAAGACTACTATATCAACTCTAGTACTTGCCTCTAACGGTCCAAGTATTTCACATTTCTTTTCTGGATGCCCGTAGACTACACGCATGCAAGGGTTGCCCAGACACGGATCAGGACATGATCGCTTTGTCTGGGCGAAATCCGTTTCAGATAGGGTTCCGTGTTTTTTGTAAGTCCATTTCTGCAAAGTTGAATAATAATAATAATAAAACAATGACAGTAAAGGTGATCTGGGGTTCGGGATATTTCACCAACAGTGTTATAGTAAGTAAAGTTGTTGGCTTTCGATACAAACCTACAAGAATTTAGGTCGCTTGATACTCTGCAGCACACGTTTGGTACATTCCTTCTGTGTTGCTGGGTAGCCCACCATTTCAACCAGGATTTACATGAAACCGCAAGTCAATCAGACCATGGAATTCGTATGTTATCAGGAGCTGGATTCAAAAACTAGATAGAATGATGAGTACAGTCAGGAGACTTTAGGAAAAGATCTTTGACTAATACCTACAGGGTGTTTATCCTGAAAACGAAATCTAACGTGCAAGTAGTGGATGGAGTGATGTGAGTAAGGAAGATCTTCGTGCACTTTAAAGGGTTACTTACAAGTGGCAGGGGCATCAAACTGCAACGCATCCGAGGAAATTTTTCCATTAAAAACTATGCCAAGGTGCATTCTTCATTCGTGAGCAAACAACTGTTGAAAGAAGGTGAAGTGAATCAACAGAGAGAAATCTAACCCAACACACTCGAATTTTAATCAAGTAGGATTAATTTCAGATAACCAACGACGTTCAAGAATTCTGCCTCATCTTATTCTTGTTCATTATTGGAGACTCTTACTTGAGTGGACAACCCAAAAAGAGTCCCTCGTCTCTCTGAAACCGCTCTCCTGTGCTTGCTACTTCATATTGATGGGGTTAACTGCTGCTAAGTAAATAAATGACTTATATGTGGTCTGATTTTCAATGCTCGAATGTAACGGCGGAAGTTAAAACGCTGCAGAATATTTAGTGACCTTTCTCGGGAAACGGCATTTCTGTTTCAATCCTTCAAAACAGTTATGACTGCACAGTCTAACGAGTAGAACCGGAAACTGAGAAGTTTGGCTCAGCCACTGTTTATCTTTCATCTGAACTACACTTCGTTTTGCAAACCAATAATTCATTGTTGTATCCTGTGGTCATTTCGATCATCTAAGCGACTTGATTGCCAAAATGTTGCTACCAAGCGAAGCGAAATTGTGCATATTAACCCCAAAATTTCCCTTCATAGGAAATCAACTATTAGCAACGCCACTGACGACGGCATATGGATGCTACCAGCTGCAAAAACTTTATAGGTTTTGATCGAGAAATAAGTACCACCAGGCTTTTACCACTTTAAACACAAGGAAGGCAAGCTTGTTGATCCAATATCAGACGAAAAATCAATATCCTACGTATAACTCGTGTGTTTCCACTCCGCTTCTGAATAACTGCCGACTAGTGCCGACAGTGTTCAGTTACAGTCTTGCTGCCGAGGAACGTTGGTAGTGATGTGAACACCACGACTGAAAAAATATCAGACTCCACAACTGTGATATGAATTCATTTGCCCGGATAGTGCACAAAACGCCCGTTGAAATTATAACTGGAATGAATATGTTGTTGTACTGCTGTTGCCAACGACAACTAACTCCATTATCTGGCAGGAGGTTTACTGTAGCGAAATATATACCGAGAGCAGCTTTATTAACAATAGCATCATCAGTTAATGGAGGCTGCTCGTCAGACGATGCGACGGGCTAGCCAGTAGGAAATGTTAGCAAAGGCCAAGTGTAAGAAGCTAGTTGACTTCGACTCAACCAGGTGAAAATTCAATCCCGGGACCATCACAGACATTGAACAACCAAAGAATTGTGGTCACTCTGAGACTCAACTAGGGGCAGTTACCTGCGTCAACATCAATGTAAACAAAGCAACCAATTTTAGAAAGTTCTGAATTCACCCACAAATGTGCTTTTTTTCGAGTCCAGGGCGACATCTTGTAAGCGGCGCTTATTTCCATAATGAGTTTATTGTTCATCAAAACATCTTCAGGTATGGTTAGTTAATCAGATGAATAAGGACAAATCGACCGTTTGGTTTCCAACATGTTGTGCACCACAAAGTTAGACGCTTCCACCTAAACACAAGATTCTGGTTGCGTGCACTTCACGGGGCAGTGAAGACAATAACTTGACATTGTGACATTACTAAAAATCGCGCGGCCAATGAACCAGATGGGCGTGTGTAATGTGGTTTGTACGTTTCCATGAGCCTCTGTACTGAAATGACTGCATTGTCATCGGCAATTTTAGTTACTTACTTACTTACGGACGAGACACAAGTGGAGCCACAAAAGAGCGGAGATCACATAGAGCTTTCACAGTTCCAAAGGTAACTTACGACAGTCACAAGGACTTTCCCCTACTTAGGTGCGTAGACTGTGTTGAATAATTTTGACATTTATCATCGATAGGTCGCTGCGAATGACCGTCAGCAGTATGATATTTAAAACGGGCAGTATGCTGCCAAAACACTAGAACGCTCTACTAAAATCTCTGCATCGAAAAGAGCAAAGCGAACAAACTACGGGTGATATGACTAATTCAGCCTCCCTGTTTCCAACTTAGGACATTGATCTGCAGTCCCTAAGCAAACGCATGAGGTGGGCTTCTTAATGAAAGCAGTTCACGTTAGTCTTGTGATTTAGAATATGGTCATTGTCAGTGCGCAAACCATCAGAAGCCAGGATTAAATAAGGTTGATCTGACACAATAACGAAACAGTTCAAAGGATGTGGCTCTGCGAACCTATGCTGCCACAAAAGGACATAGGAAAAAAGCAATTAAAAGGTTGAAGATAACATTCCAGTAGGATATGGGGTCACCTCGGTGACACACTGAACATGTTCTGGTTAGTGGGCGTACGCATGTGATGTGTGAAGCAAAAGTGGCTTGAACCGAGAGAGGTGTTAGCCCTTGACCAACCGTGGCACGTATACATAACCTGTGTAAATAAGCGTGAAAAAAGGCGCCACCATTTTTCACAATATGGGAGCAACTGTCCCAATTGTCACTCAGTTCGGTAATTCGTTCATTGCTGTCTCATGCAAGTGTAAAGCAGTTCGTTGTCGCAATGACGCTGCTGCTTCGAAACATGATCGTATGTAACGTACCGGGTGAATTATACGCGATTTTTTACGACCATGTGATTTGAAGTGGCTTCTCACCTTTAAACACCAATTGTAGAGGAAAAACATGGAGAAAGTAAAATGCGGATCAATCAATCCCTGCATAATTCTTTTGATTTCTTTTGGCGGAGAAGTACAACTTGGATCAACATATCGGTCGCAACATCGCCACCGGTTGAGTCGGGTGCAAAACATTCGATGCAACAGATATTTGAATTTGTTGAAAGCATCCTCCGCTGTCCTCGATTTCTTTACGATGTTGTCGAATTCAGGCTCTGCAGAGAAGTAAATGGATATTTCTGGAAAAAGTAGTCTTTAAATCCAGTTGGACGAATGAAAACTGAGCCAAGCGTTTCACATTGCAACACTGTCTAGTTAACCACACTCCAAATTCAGGATGTATATTCTCAGCATACAAACCCATAGAAAACAGATGCTTCAATCCATCAGTACTTGCGAGGAAGTATTCTTGACTCCCCTGGGCTACGCCAGAATAGCACTTACACCGGACGCGTGAGTGCGTATTTCCAATAGAAATGTGATCGAACACGTTGAGTTACCTTCAAGCCCAAGCACAAAAGGCTGCTTTGAGTGGTAACGACATACTTGCTCATTGAAATTAACGTACTAGTCAGCATATGGCCTAAAAATGTAGCCGTATACATCTTACAACGGCTAAAATGCATTTCTTTGCCGCTTGTATCTTGCAAAACCATCAATCGACTTTAGTAAAGCGTTCATTCGGATGCAACAATTTTTTTACAAGGCAAAAAATACAGTGCAATGAAGCCTGATGTTGACTAGGCTTGGTCACTGCTACCAGATGCAAAGCGCAATATAGCGATCTGCTCCTCAGGGAATTGAGGGAGCCCAGTTCCGCGTTACAAGTGACAATATCTCTTCTGCTAGAGTTTTAGAACACTGTTTCTAAAATAGCTTATGCAATCGCTGCTACCTATATCACGACTGCCGCAGTCTCCTTACTAAAAAAAACTAGCCAAGAAGACTTTACCGAAGAAACAATTTTCCTAAAAAAAATTTGCCTCCCGGAGAAACATTGAATAAATACATGCTTGCAAAACTTGAGAGTGCCAATCCCAGCCTAACACGATGTGATAGCTAAGCACATGGATAAAAAGCGTAAAAATCGTGTTTGGATGAGATTAGTACGACCAAAAAACAGACTTTGCTAGTCCACTCCTCCCCAAGTCAGTCTTGTGGCCCAACTTCACCTCCAAAATCTGGTGATACTGAGTAGTTTATAGCTTATAGAGCAGAAATTCCCGTTTGAATTCACGGATGTGTAGGCACAGCACCATGGCGCGAACACTTATTGGAAGATTTTTATATATTTTATGTACATATATATCGATTTATATCATGTTGCATTATATATTATTGGCATAATTAGCTACCACAGCAAATTGTGGTTGTTAGTTATTCTGTGTTATCTCTTCAACAACTTTGAGCGAGAAGTTTCACGAGTTCGTTCAGTCTGGCGACCACAGCGTCCACAATGAGCTAAGCGGTCGGAGATCTTGATACGCAGTTAGCTTTCCATATTTGAATCCAACCATGCCAGCCATTTTTGGGCTCTACGGTGGTTCATTTCCTCTGAGATGAGTGATTTCACTTTCTCTGGTCGAAACAACATGAAACCTGTGCACGATAATGTCCCTCATTTACGGACCACTTAGTTTACTTCGAATGAATTATCATTCCAAAGTAGGACCAACCTGTTTCCGGGTTTCAATTCTCACCATTCTCAGCATCTGTGCTGATTAGCAGTAATAAAAGTGGTGGTCGTTCTTCGTATCAACACGGCCGTTGTTCTCTGTTGCAAGGACGGGCCGGGCGCTACCTGCTTTTGTTGCGTTTTGGCTACTCTATTACAGGAACCTTCAAAACTAGATATGATAGCTCGCCATTTAGGCCTCGAAAAGCAAACGGATGTAACTCCTGATATCAAGTTAAAACTAACCTCTCAGACAAAGTTTCGATCAAAATCCTCGTGAACACTTACTAGAGTATGAAATGTCTACCGTTTTGGTTGATTTTTATGTGAATATTGGTGATATACAACCTTGCTTACTGAGCTTCGGCTCATGGGCTTTCTTTCTCTTTTCGGTCCGAAGGAATTGTCATTAACCCCTTCTTTCGGAGAATCACTGTTCCCTGGTGCTTCCATAGCGTACACGCTATAATACATTCAGAACAGCAGACAGCGAATTTCATTCAAGCTGATGACGGGTGTCAGGCTGACACAACGTGCCAACCTGACGTGCCAACATAAGGGCGCCGGTCTGGGACAAAAGGCACCAGTCTGAGGCATGATTGCTAATCAAGCTAACCCCCCTTTCATTATTTTTCATCAAAATTAAACACCTTTCACCTGCAGTTCTTAAATAGGCTTAAACCGCATGGAAACATCGACTACTTTACAATGTAATCACTTTCCCAGGGGTTATCGGCCTCAAGGAACTCTTTTAATGTCCGTTTTCTGTATATTAGGGCTATTCCAAATGTCACAGGAGTTCTGACAATAGATTTACGGGATTTCATGAATGGCTGGTATCGTGTGGATCTTAAATAAAATATTTCGCCACGCACTGTTAACGGGTTGTCTAAGGGCCCTTATTTTTTTAACTTCTAGAACACTTGTTCCACTCTCACGACTGAACATCACGTTACAGTAACTCCACTTCGTCCTACTCAGACATAGTTGACTTCATTTTCTTATGCCTTATGATCAAACGGTTGACTTTGTCTAAAGAAAACGGTCCCACGGATCTAATCATCATTCTAAAGTGGGTCGGCACATGCTTGTTTAGTCAGTGGACTGACAGTGCTCTTGGAAGTTTGACAGAACACACCACACACCGGAAACATTTTTAACCAGAATGAGACCACTAAAACATACTAAGATTCGCGTTACTCGGGCAGCTTCACTGTGGACTGATAAGTATTCATGCTAGTCGTCTGTATTTTACCCAGCACTAGTACACGCTAACTACTGAGATGTGCATTCGCTCGTCGGTTTCACTGAAGCAGATCAGCCAGCTCGAATGTCCCATAACCAAAATGGTGATATGAAACCTGTAAAAAAAAGTGGTATATTCGACTTGCGTTACTAATATACGGGTTCTAACCGATTAGCTTTTTTGCCAGCATCGAAACTTACTTGTAATTTTTTGGAGAGTTTCCTGAATAGTTTCTTTCTCGAAACTGGGCATTCAACAATTTTTTTATCGAATAAAGGTGCTCACATTGCACAAGTCGAAGAAAATTGAAATCCATATTATATACAAGCTGATGCAAAACACTGCCGCACATCCATTTAAAGACTCCAAACTGAAACACTTTAATTCACTGAGGAACTTGAGTGTCTTTAGAATCAAAATGTGGACTGCAAACTCAACGGCCTAGTTAAACGGGATAAGTTAACGTTAAGGCGAAAACTTTCTAGACTAATTTCATTTGAAACTACTTGAAGGGAAGAAGATTTCTAGGAATAAAGGTTACTCAGTGGTTTTTTGCTACTTACTGTACAATAAAGGATACTTCTACCTTTATAGAAACCCTACATCACCATTACCTCAAGATGTGTATATGGTTGACTACCTTCCTAATTCGTATCCAAAACAGCGTTCTCATCTAAAATCAATCAGTCCACTGAAGAACTGAAGATAATAGATGATGTCTTGTTCCTCAAGCGAACTCCCTGGGATCATAGCGATGAGATGGGAAGGGTGACACGTAAAAATGAGGACGGTATGGATTACAGATGTAAATGTAAGGTAGATTCTATACTACATAATAAAGTCGGGGAAGTAAATTCATTTTAAATGGTCAAACGGTGTCACTTGCGTAAGTAGTAAGCCAAGACCACTGTAAAAAAAACAAAGAAAACGCTCGCAGGTGGAAGATAACTATTTCATCCGGAGCTTTAATTTAGTTAGTGTGATTGACAGGGAATTTTAGCCAATCCTGATATGCCATGTTAAAAGGCCTACTAGATACCGAACAGCCAACCCAAAAGCGATTAGGCTGTGTATTCAAGCGCAGGTGCCATTCAAGACTAGTGTCACTCACCCTCCCGTTCCCGATTCATGTGACCAGAGGAGCCCTGTCTGATGCCATCTTTTAAAATGGCCTTGTGTTGCACGCCTCCCATCTAATGCAAATACAGCAAGCCATACATCTTTCGCAACCCAGGCAGGTAGTTGAGTGTGATACAACCTTTGACCAATCCAGCACACAATGCCCTACTCCCTGTATTTACCTTATTGCTTGTCTCATGCTTGGACCTATATACTATATTTACCTAAGAAGGTAGAACAGAATGTGCACCAAAGTGTTGGTATGTAAATCTTTAGAAAAGTAAGCGTCTAGGACATATGGGAAGACACACAGAGTAGAAACGCCCCATGATATACATGGCCATTAACCTATTAAGACAATCCAACACATGCAGAACTATAAAGCGCAGGGCTGTTTCATGATTGTTTGGTGTCCTGTGCCTCATGCGACTCAGTTTACCACATTTTCATACAATTCACAAGAAAATATATCGAAAATAAAAATAGTCCAGGAAAATTTTTTACTGTTATAGTGAACCCATTTTCACTTATGTCATGTCGTGTTCTTATTCTTAGCAACGATACTCATCTATCCCAGCAGGGTAATATAGCGATAAGGCTTTTTTGCAAACATAAAGTAAATTCTGCCCACGAAGTTTACTCTAACACACAAACTTCTTATGTTGCGATAGAAATTCCAATGAAATCAGGATCGACCATGGATAAGGCAGAATGGAAAAATGTTCATGATACTGCTAAACCTACTGTCTCCAAGATATATTCACTCAGTTTGTTTGCCGCTAAATCAGGACATTTTGAGGTTGATTCTAATAGCATAACTCTGTCTGCCGAATATTCGTGCTTCCAGTCGAAAAAGGCATAGTCCATATGCTCTTATGATCAGGTACTATGACAGCTACAATACGTGGATTCATTTATATGCCTGGGAGTTTACTACCATTCATACGTTGCTTCGTTCAGAAAATGCATTCAAGATCCAAGAAAAGCACGGCAGCAGCAACTCACCAAAACTTTGGTTTTTAGTGTCTATTTGGATGGCAGGCAAAATGTGAGATGCCAAGGGATATTTTGGAAAACCGCGTGCAAACCGGCGACCAAATATAGTTTTTGTGAAAGTAAGCCTATCCGAACTTGTATGTTTACGCAGATTCATCAGCCAAATCGCGCCCACATTGTACTCTGTACACGATACAAGGCCGGACAAGGTGAGAAAAATTACGGAGATCAACAAAGTCCTGTGCATGTAAAGGGTTTCAGAGTGACTGGAAGGTAGGAAAAAAGGATAGTATGATCCCGATGCTTCCGATATTCCGCCATATTAAATAGTAGAACCTGCACTCAAAATGCAATTAATTTTCTGGGGCCCTATTTTACCGCATGTCACTTAGCATGATTATTAGTAGGCGTAAAACCTTCAGGGAAATGTGAAGGTGTGTTCTAATCTTCGGTTCACACTTTTGTACCCGGACAGAAAGCTAGCTCAAAGAAGACGACTTTGAAAGCCCAAATCAACATCAGAGGGTATCTATTCCTCCATGAAGTAAAACTGTGCCGATGAAGCCTCCAAGTAAATGGTTGAACAAGCCTGTAGAGATAGCTTTGATGTACACAATCGGCACGACAAAGTGTGGTAAAAAAGGACTACCTTGCGTAAGAGGGCTCTGCTCTATGTGACTCATCAAAAGCTGACTGCAGAATCAACAGAAAGTGAAGGCTGAACACTATCAGCTACGGAAAAATAACGTATTACCATACATTACTTATAAGTGCCACACATTCGTTCGCTAATGATTTGGAGGGGGTGCATAATAAGTATCGGTGATGGTAGTTGATATAAGTATTGCGTGAGTATAGTGTTTTTGATGACCTTTTCATTTGGAAAATCAGCAGAGGATCTATGCAACAGCATGAAACCGCGAGCACTATTAACGGCGCGACTGGACCATGTCTGACAAGTCTCTGGTAATTAAAGTGTCTGGTTTTGACGTCCTTATCTAAGGAGACAGCAATCAATGCCATAACTTAGTTTGCTGGTAGTGGATTTCATACCCCGCTGCCGAGCCACTATTTGACCTCCCCTGGCTGGTTGCCACACTTCCGGTGGTTGTTTGGAAGAGTCGGTCAGCTGATATATGGAGCAGGTAGCTAAGACAGCGCAAACTATGGAGTGTAATCATCTATCGTGGGCTTTACTTGTTTCGAAAACTATTGGGAGCAATTCAGCATCACTAATCCGGTATTCCACAAGACTCGGGTTTGTTTGAAGACGCGCTTTGACGCCCTCGAAGCGCAACGACCAGGTTCCTGACCCGTATAACAAAATGGCCACGTGGTCCAACTGGGTTGGTGGGCATCAGATTAGACGATGTGGTACTTTATGATGGAATTTTGCACTGACTAGAAACAGATAACGATCACCGCCCAATTGGGACAGTTGAGTTCCGTTGTCTGGACTCCGCGAATCAACTTCGAATTCAGGATTTCAGACTACCGAGTTCAGTATCCATAACGTATCAGAGGGTCAAGATGTCAATTCTTCTTGCTTGGCAAATGGGCCATGATAACTCTCGAGCAAAAGTTGCCATCTTGGCGTCCGAAGTGCATTTCATTTCAGCGGATGCAGTACTACAAAAAGGCGTCATTTTGTCTGTCCAGGGGCATTGAGGTTTATTAGGTCGGATATTTGAACGACGCCTGAAAACGGAAATTCAATCCAACAGAGCGCGTTCAATTGTTGGGCAGATCACAACTTGCAAGCCTTGTATCTCATGAGTTATCGCTTCTGTATCTTGAAATCACGTGAAATGAAGTGTGAAACTGGTGAGCTTGTTCTTGGTGTCTTGGAACAGTGTATCCTGCCAATTCATTGCAGCAGTCAAGCCCAGAAACATGAAAAGGTGGCAGTTTCAGGTCTGGAAGGACATATTAAAATGCCCGGCAAACTCATAAATAATACATAGCTGATGTACCCAACCATCTGTCCAGATCGAAATACACTGGGATTTGTATCATTTTGCTTTGAGGTGCAGTCAAAAAATGACTCACAGATGAGGGCTTTAAGACCAAAGGAAAATGCACAGCCTTGGGTCAACCGATTTGTATTAAAGTCCTCAACTAGCAGGTGGTGTCATATTCAGTAGACACTCCTGGTTTGCTTAACCACCTGGATCATTTTCGAAAAAAACAGCAGGGCTGCAAGATCGAAGTGAAGGATTCGACGTCAGCAGGACCCTTGTCACTAAGGTGACTATCATTTGAGTCTGCAATGAATATCAGTAGCATGGAGGGCACGCTGCCACCAGTTATGATCGAAATATCAGTCAGTACGACTTTGCATAATTTACTACTTTTGCCTAACACTGTGACACCACTATCTGCTGTCCACCTGCTTTCTGAATAGCAGGAGAGTCGACATTTTGGCCTTGCTTGGCCCTCATCACTTGAAATTCCGGAGCATAAAGAGCGGTTTATTTATCACTAGTTAGAAGATTGTATTAGAAATCGGTTTCATCTTCACATGAACTCTGAAGCTAAAGTGACAGATGCTCGTGAACTGCTCGACTAGAAGCTTGCCTATGGTCACTCACCTACTCGACAACGACAATGAGCTGTCGGCATTCCCCACCTGGTCCATACACGCACATATCCTCTTTTTCGTGTTCACCGTCAGGATATACTGGTCATGCAGGTAGCCAATACATCTGTTATAAAATTGGTGTTCGGGATGTTTCTTTTGTTTCCAAGGTAGCTGGCATATGGGAGTAACCTGGCTGACCTAGTGCAGCTCTGACGTTCTAAAAAGCACTCAAAGAGATCACTTTCTTTGCCAAGATATTTAGCTCACTTGTGGCAGGGCCGCAAATTATTTTCGTGCATCCATTCTTTTTGGCCTTGATCCCGGGAGGATATGTAGCTCACCGCCTAATTTACTGTCGAACGAGACGTTGCTTGTGAAACCCAATAGATTGTCTTTTGCAAACAATATTTATCCCATCTCAATGCTGGAAAGATCTTAGGAGTACCTCAGTAGCCGTAAAAACCCAGTTTGTAATAAGGCGAATCTGCAGAGCCTCATGACTTAAATCATGAGCTTAGAATTAAGCCCAGTTGGTCGAAAGAGAAGGCTAAACACTTTTTTTGTGCACTTATGCGCGCATGTTTGGCATGCAGGTTTGGCTTGCCATAATAAAACAGATAAAAAACGCTTTATCTGAAACAGGTTATACGTTAAAGACGACAGTACGTTCTGAGAGATGTGGTATATTCGTCTGGATGGAAAACGCAGGCAGTTACAATCAAGAATTTGTAATAGGAAGGGTATACTCAGTCGGAATATGAGAAAATGCATTCAGAATTGGGATAAATAGTTCGATTTCCGCCGTTTTTAGGCAGCGCCTAGAACTTGTGTGAATTGACGTTTTTGAGCAATAACTTGTATCATAATACTTGATAATGGTGGTCGTGGATAGTTACAAAACACATGTTTTCAAACCCTTATTTGTCACCTAGTTTGATTAAGTTTTCTTCGTGTCAAAGAAATAGAAATTGCTCTTTCTTCTCCTTTCTAACGCGTACCTTTCAAAAAAATTGAGTCCGTATCGCTAGGGATCGCTAAAATCTCTGCTACACCAGTCTGGTAGCCACGCCACTCCTCGCTTTCTATGCCGTTGCTGTAGGTTGTTGTCAAATTATCTTGACTCATCCCCATCTATAGGTATTCTTTCTGGCTGCACCATGAGTATTCGCGGGGATATATAACTTTTAAATCGGCCGAGTTGCTAGCAGTCTCCGCTGGAAAATACTTTCCTGCGTCTTTCGGATGGTTCTGCACGTTATTAATAGTGATCGCAGTTTTTATGCTCCCACATATTGGCGCTCGCTCCGTGTACTAAGTACCTTTCACATAGATTTATTGTTATGCTTTGCAAAACAGCTACCCTATAGGCGAAGGCGCACTGCCGACTCGGCGGGTCTATGCAAGCGTGTTGAAAACAATCCTTTTCTGACAAAGTAAGGCCAGTTGTGCATGGATTTTTGAATTGGTCTTTTCTTTTACAACGAGATGTAGCAGAAGATAAGTTGGATAACCTTCGGTTAGTTAACAGTCTGAAAACTGCATCGATTGGAAGTGCTCGTGTGGTTGCGCTTTGAACGTTGCCAACATAGCGAAATTTATGTTGTAGACCCTTCTGCCGAACAATCTAAGGTTTTGTCATGCTCTTCTAACTTTTTCTCGTCAGATACTTTATGTGTGCCTATCCATCTTTTTGATACACAGTTCCAGCACTTCTACTTATACAGTTTCCCATCAAGCAACTTACCCTAAGTTGGTAGTTTTTAGTCGTTAAGCCACAGTAGATTACTTTATCCTACATGGTCTCAATGTTGCTTTCTGATGCGGAGAATTCGTGGTTAGGAACTGGACAACGTTATTGTACGGTATAGACATCATAATGGACTCCAACGGTCCTTACATCAGGCTGAGGACAGATTCGATGTCCAGGGAGGGGAATAAATTTCACAGGTCGTAAACAATGAAGCAGTCAAAAGTACGATGGACTGAGATGTCAATATTGCTGGCAACGTTCTCCTGTGTGCAAGCAAGTTCCAGCTGCCAAGTTCCAGCTCCTGCTAATAGCACAAACTCACAAAAAATTTCTCGTTTTTTCTTCGCTTTAAAAATTGCATGCGTGCAATAAATACCTTACGTTCAAACACATAGTTAAACATCGTCGCTGTGTGGCGCCTTAGGTAAACTGAGTTTGGTGCAATAAATACCTTACCTTCAAACGCATAGTTAAACATCGTCGCTGTGTGGCGCCTTAGGTAAAACTGAGTTTGTCAATAACGCTCGCAACATATGCATGTAGAAATCGTGTAAGTCTTCGGGGATTATATTTAAAATAACGTGATAACCTAGTCAAAGACGAAGTGCAACTGGATAAAACACTCAAAAACGCTGTTGTAGTGCACATAAATTAAAGTGAGCTTACATTTTTCTAAAAACCTACGGAGCCTTTCCTGAACCCCTTAAAAGGACTGCGATAAAGTGGTATTCACCGATATATACTAAAGTGACGCCTGTGTCCAAGATATTTGTTTTAAGGAACGACGGTTGCGGATTCAGTAAGGTCTTTATTGACCTTAATCAGGTGCCTATCTTCCCCTTGCAGTGTACTGAACATGGGCCGCAGCTAATGAGGTTTTCCTCCTGTTTCCCATCCACAGGAATTGTAGTGAGCATCTGTCTTCGGAGAATCACTGTCAGATGTTGCTTCCATATCATTCACACTACAGTACTATGCGCGCTATGGGAGCGAAATGGAACAGAGCTTCCCCAAAGATAGAGATTCACGGAACTTTCTATAGATGGAAAACGGGAAGAAAGCCCATGAGCCGAAGCCCAGTAATCTAGGTTGTACATCATCAGTACTTGCATATAAATCTATCAAACTGTCAGGAAGCGTATCCACACGACTTCATATTAATGATCCGAATGTGAACGCACATCAAGGATCAGTTCAAACAAATTCTGACCTTCAACCCTACTGCATCCAGTGCTATCACGGATTCATAAATTGATACCCAGGATCGAGGCTTTTGCCCAAGTTTCCCGGGTCGGGTTTGTTCTTGTCGGTCAGTGGCTGTCGTTCACCTGAAAGGCACAAGTGAAAAAA